>NW_027364254.1:0-274222 GCF_046119375.1 Phyllobates terribilis
ACAATACAGGAGAGCTGACAGATCCACTATATACTACACCACACAGGAGAGCTGACACATCCTCTATATACTACACCACACAGGAGAGCCGACAGATCCTCTATATACTACACCACACAGGAGAGCTGACACATCCTCTATATACTACACAATACAGGAGAGCTGACAGATCCACTATATACTACACCACACAAGAGAGCTGACAGATCCTCTATATACTACACCACACAGGAGAGCCGACAGATCCTCTATATACTACACCACACAGGAGAGCTGACAGATCCACTATATACTACACCGCACAGGAGAGCTGACAGATCCTCTATATACTACACCACACAGGAGAGCTGACATATCCTCTATATACTACACCACACAGGAGAGCTGACAGATCCTCTATATACTACACCACACAGGAGAGCTGACAGATCCTCTATACACTACACCACACAGGAAAGCTGACAGATCCTCTATATGCTACATCACATAGGAGAGCTGACAGATCCTCTATATACTACACCACGCAGGAGAGCTGACAGATCGTCTATATACTACACCACACAGGAGAGCTGACACATCCTCTATATACTACACCACACAGGAGAGCTGACAGATCCTCTACATACTACACCACACAGGAGAGCTGACAGATCCTCAATATACTACATCACACAGGAGAGCTGACAGATCCTCTATATACTACACAATACAGGAGAGCTGACAGATCCACTATATACTACACCACACAGGAGAGCCGACAGATCCTCTATATACTACACCACACAGGAGAGCTGACACATCCTCTATATACTACACAATACAGGAGAGCTGACAGATCCACTATATACTACACCACACAGGAGAACTGACAGATCCTCTATATACTACACCACACAGGAGAGCTGACAGTTCCTCTATATACTACACCACCCAGGAGAGCTGACAGATCCTCTATACACTACACCACACAGGAGAGCTGACACATCCTCTATATACTACACAATACAGGAGAGCTGACACATCCTCTATATACTACACAATACAGGAGAGCTGACACATCCTCTATATACTACACCACACAGGAGAGCTGACAGATCCTCTATATACTACACCACACAGGAGAGCTGACAGATCCTCTATATACTACACCACACAGGAGAGCTGACAGATCCTCTATATACTACACCACACAGGAGAGCTGACAGATCCTCTATATACTACACCACACAGGAGAGCTGACAGATCCTCTATATACTACACCACACAGGAGAGCTGACAGATCCTCTATATACTACAACACACAGGAGAGCTGACACATCCTCTATATACTACACCACACAGGAGAGCTGACAGATCCTCTATATACTACACCACACAGGAGAGCTGACAGATCCTCTATATACTACACCACACAGGAGAGCTGACACATCCTCTATATACTACACCACACAGGAGAGCTGACACATCCTCTATATACTACACCACACAGGAGAGCTAACAGATCCTCTATATACTACACCACACAGGAGAGCTGACAGATCCTCTATATACTACACCACACAGGAGAGCTGACAGATCCTCTATATACTACACCACACAGGAGAGCTGACAGATCCACTATATACTACACCACACAGGAGAGCTGACAGATCATCCATATATTACACCACACAGGAGAGCCGAGAGATCCTCTATATACTACACCACACAGGAGAGCTGACACATCCTCTATATACTACACCACACAGGAGAGCTGACAGATCCTCTATATACTACACCACACAGGAGAGCCGTCAGATCCTCTATATACTACACCACACAGGAGAGCTGACAGATCCACTATTTACTACACCACACAGGAGAGCTGACAGATCCTCTATATACTACACCACACGGGAGAGCTGACAGATCCTCTATATACTAAACCACACAGGAGAGCTGACAGATCCTCTATACACTACACCACACAGGAGAGCTGACAGATCCTCTATATACTACACCACACAGGAGAGCTGACAGATCCTCTATATACTACACCACACAGGAGAGCTGACAGATCCTCTATATATTACACCACACAGGAGAGCTGACACATCCTCTATATACTACACCACACAGGAGAGCTGACAGATCAACTATATACTACACCACACAGGAGAACCGACAGATCCTCTATATACTACACCACACAGGAGAGCTGACAGATCCTCTATATACTACACCACACAGGAGAGCTGACAGATCCTCTATATACTACACCACACAGGAGAGCTGACACATCCTCTATATACTACACCACACAGGAGAGCTGACACATCCTCTATATACTACACAATACAGGAGAGCTGACACATCCTCTATATACTACACCACACAGGAGAGCTGACAGATCATCTATATACTACACCACACAGGAGAGCTGACAGATCCTCTATATACTACACCACACAGGAGAGCTGACACATCCTCTATATACTACACCACACAGGAGAGCTGACAGATCCTCTATATACTACACCACACAGGAGAGCTGACACATGCTCTATATACTACACCACACAGGAGAGCTGACACATCCTCTATATACTACACCACACAGGAGAGCTGACAGATCCTCTATATACTACACCACACAGGAGAGCTGACAGATCCTCTATATACTACACCACACAGGAGAGCTGACAGATCCTCTATATACTACACCACACAGGAGAGCTGACAGATCCTCTATATACTACACCACACAGGAGAGCTGACACATCCTCTATATACTACACCACACAGGAGAGCTGACACATCCTCTATATACTACACAATACAGGAGAGCTGACAGATCCTCTATATACTACACCACACAGGAGAGCTGACAGATCCTCTATATACTACACCACACAGGAGAGCTGACAGATCCTCTATATACTACAGCACACAGAAGAGCTGACAGATCCTCTATATACTACACCACACAGGAGAGCTGACAGATCCACTATATACTACACCACACAGGAGAGCTGACACATCCTCTATATACTATACCACACAGGAGAGCCGACAGATCCTCTATATACTACACCACACAGGAGAGCTGACACATCCTCTATATACTACACAATACAGGAGAGCTGACAGATCCACTATATACTACACCACACAGGAGAGCTGACAGATCCTCTATGTACTACACCACACAGGAGAGCTGACAGATCCTCTATATACTACACCACACAGGAGAGCTGACAGATCCTCTATATACTACACCACACAGGACACATCCTCTATACACTACACCACACAGGAGAGTTGACAGATCCTCTATATACTACACCACACAGAAGAGCTGACACATCCTCTATATACTACACCACACAGGAGAGCTGACAGATCCTCTATATACTACACCACACAGGAGAGCTGACAGACCCTCTATATACTACACCACACAGGAGAGCTGACAGATCCTCTATATACTACAACACACAGGACAGATCCTCTATATACTACACCACACCGGACACATCCTCTATACACTACACCACACAGGAGAGCTGACAGATCCTCTATATACTACACTACACAGGAGAGCTGACAGATCCTCTATATACTACACCACACAGGAGAGCTGACAGATCCTCTATATACTACACCACACAGGAGAGCCGACAGATCGTCTATATACTACACCACACAGGAGAGCAGACAGATCCTCTATGTACTACACCACACAGGAGAGCTGACAGATCCTCTATATACTACACCACACAGGAGAGCTGACAGATCCTCTATATACTACACCACACAGGAAAGCTGACAGATCCACTATATACTACACCACACAGGAGAGCTGACAGATCCTCTATATACTACACAACACAGGAGAGCTGACAGATCCACTATATACTACACAACACAGGAGAGCTGACAGATCCACTATATACTACACCACACAGGAGAGCTGAGAGATCCTCTACATACTACACCATACAGGAGAGCTGACAGATCCTCTATATACTACACAACACAGGAGAGCTGACAGATCGACTATATACTACACCACACAGGAGAGCTGACAGATCCTCTATATACTACACAACACAGGAGAGCTGACAGATCCACTATATACTACACCACACAGGAGAGCTGACAGATCCTCTATATACTACACAACACAGGAGAGCTGACAGATCCACTATATACTACACAACGCAGGAGAGCTGACAGATCCACTATATACTACACCACACAGGAGAGCTGACAGATCATCTATATACTACACCACACAGGAGAGCTGAGAGATCCACTATATACTACACCACACAGGAGAGCTGAGAGATCCTCTATATACTACACCACACAGGAGAGCTGACAGATCCACTATATACTACACCACACAGGAGAGCTGACAGATCATCCATATACTACACCACACAGGAGAGCCGAGAGATCCACTATATACTACACCACACAGGAAAGCTGACAGATCCACTATATACTACATCACATAGGAGAGCTGACAGATCCTCTATATACTACATCACACAGGAGAGCTGACAGATCCTCTATATACTACAACACACAGGAGAGCTGACAGATCCTCTATATACTACACCACACAGGAGAGCTGACAGATCCTCTATATACTACACCAGACAGGAGAGGTGACAGATCCTCTATATACTACACCACACAGGAGAGCTGACAGATCCTCTATATACTACACGACACAGGAGAGCTGACAGATCCTCTATACACTACACCACACAGGAAAGCTGACAGATCCTCTATATGCTACATCACATAGGAGAGCTGACAGATCCTCAATATACTACATCACACAGGAGAGCTGACAGATCCTCTATATACTACACCACACAGGAGAGCTGACAGATCCTCTATATACTACACCAGACAGGAGAGGTGACAGATCCTCTATATACTACACCACACAGGAGAGCTGACAGATCCTCTATATACTACACCACACAGGAGAGCTGACAGATCCTCTATACACTACACCACACAGGAGAGCTGACAGAACCTCTATATACTACACCACACAGGAGAGCTGACAGATCCTCTATATACTACATCACACAGGAGAACTGACAGATCCTCTATATACTACATCACACAGGAGAGCTGACAGATCCTCTATGTACTACACCACACAGGAGAGCTGACAGATCCTCTATATACTACACCACACAGGAGAGCTGACAGATCCTCTATATACTACACCACACAGGAAAGCTGACAGATCCTCTATATACTACACCACACAGGAGAGCTGACAGATCCTCTATATATTACACCACACAGGAGAGCTGACAGATCCTCTATATACTACACCACACAGGAGAGCTGACAGATCATCTATATATTACACCACACAGTAGAGCCGACAGATCCTCTATACACTACACCACATAGGAGAGCTGGCAGATCCTCTATATATTGCACCACACAGGAGAGTCGACAGATACACTATATACTACACCACACAGGAGAGCTGACAGATCCTCTATATACTACACCACACAGGAGAGCTGACAGATCCTCTATATACTACACCACACAGGAGAGCTGACAGATCCTCTATATATTACACCGCACAGGAGATCTGACAGATCCTCTATATACTACACCACACAGCAGAGCTGACAGATCCTCTATATACTACACCACACAGGAAAGCTGACAGATCCTCTAAATACTACACCACACAGGAGAGCTGATAGATCCTGTATATACTACACCACACAAGAGAGCTGACAGATCCTCTATAAACTACACCACACAGGAGAGCTGACAGATCCTCTATACACTAAACCACACAGGAGAGCTGATAGATCCTGTATATACTACACCACACAGGAGAGCTGACAGATCCTCTATATACTACACCACACAGGAGAGCTGACAGATCCTCTATATACTACACCACACAGGAGAGCTGACAGATCCTCTATACACTACATTACACGGGAGAGCCGACAGATCCACTATATACTAGACCACACAGGAGAGCTGACATATCCTCAATATACTACACCACACAGGAGAGCAGGCAGATACTCTATATACTACACCACACAGGAGAGCTAATAGATCATCTATATACTACACCACAAAGGAGAAATGTCAGATCCTCTATATACTACATCACACAGGAGAGATGACAGATCCTCTATATACTACACCACACAGGAGAGCTGACAGATCCACTATATACTACACCACAAAGTAGAAATGTCAGATCCTCTATATACTACACCACAAAGGAGAACTGTCAGATCCTCTATATACTACACCACACAGGAGAGCTGACAGATTCTCTATATATTACACCACAGAGGAGAGCTGACAGATTCTCTATATACTACACCACACAGGAGAGCTGACAGATCCTCTATATACTACACTACACAGGAGAGCTGACAGATCCTCTATATACTACACCACACAGGAGAGCTGACAGATCCTCTATATACTACACCACACAGGAGAGCCGACAGATCGTCTATATACTACACCACACAGGAGAGCAGACAGATCCTCTATATACTACACTACACAGGAGAGCTGACAGATTCTCTATATATTACACCATAGAGGAGAGCTGACAGATCCTCTATATACTACACCACACAGGAGAGCTGACAGATCCTCTATATAATACACCACACAGGAGAGCTGACAGATCCTCTATATACTACACCACACAGGAGAGCTTACAGATCCTCTGTATACTACACCACACAGGAGAGCTGACAGATCCTCTATATACTACACCACACAGGAGAGCTGACAGATCCACTATATAGTACACCACAATGGAGAGCTGACAGATCCTCTATATACTACACCACACAGGAGAGCGGGCAGATACTCTATATACTACACCACACAGGAGAGCTGACAGATCATCTATATATTACACCACACAGGAGAGCTGACAGATCCACTATATACTACACCACACAGGAGAGCTGACAGATCCTCTATATACTACACCACGCAGGAGAGCTGACAGATCCACTATATACTACAACACACAGGAGAGCTGACAGAACCTCTATATACTACACCACACAGGAGAGCCGACAGATCCTGTATATACTACACCACACAGGAGAGCTGACAGATCCTCTATATACTACACCACACAGGAGAGCTGACAGATCCTCTATATACTACACCACACAGGAGAGCCGACAGATCCTCTACACACTACACCACATAGGAGAGCTGGCAGATCCTCTATATATTACACCACACAGGAGAACCGACAGATCCACTATATTCTACACCACACAGGACAGCTGACAGATCCTCTATATACTACACCACACAGGAGTGCTGACAGATCCTCTATATACTACACCACACAGGAGAGATGACAGATCCTCTATATACTACACCACACAGTAGTGATGACAGATCCTCTATATACTACACCACACAGTAGTGATGACAGATCCTCTATATACTACACCATACAGGAGAGCTGACAGATCCTCTATATACTACACTACACAGGAGAGCTGACAGATCCTCTATATACTACACCACACAGGAGAGCCGACAGATCCTCTATATACTACACCACACAGGAGAGCTGACACATCCTCTATATACTACACAATACAGGAGAGCTGACAGAACCACTATATACTACACCACACAGGAGAGCTGACAGATCCACTATATACTACACCACAAAGGAGAACTGTCAGATCCTCTATATACTACACCACACAGGAGAGCTGACAGATCCTCTATATACTACCACCACACAGGAGAGCTGACACATCCTCTATATACTACACCACACAGGAGAGCTGACAGATCCTCTATATACTACACCACACAGGAGAGCTGACACATCCTCTATATACTACACCACACAGGAAAGCTGACACATCCTCTATATACTACACCACACAGGAGAGCTGACAGATCCTCTATATACTACAACACACAGTAGAGCTGACATATCCTCAATATACTACACCAGACAGGAGAGCTGACAGATCCTCCATATACTACAACACACAGGAGAGCTGACAGATCCACTATATACTACACCACACAGGAGAGCTGACAGATCCTCTATATACTACACCACACAGGAGAGCTGACAGATACTCTATATACTACACCACCCAGGAGAGCTGACAGATCCTCTATATACTACACCACACAGGAGAGCTGACAGATCCTCTATATACTACACCACACAGGAGAGCTGACAGATCCACTATATACTACACCACACAGGAGAGCCGACAGATCCTCTATATACTACACCACACAGGAGAGCTGACAGATCCTCTATATACTATACCACACAGGAGAGCTGATAGATCATCTATATATTACATCACACAGGAGAGCCGACAGATACTCTATATACTACACCATACAAGAGAGATGACAGATCCTCTATATACTACACCACACAGGAGAGCCGACAGATCCTCTATATACTACACCACACAGGAGAGCTGACAGATCCTCTATATACTACACCACACAGGAGAGCTGACAGATCCTCTATATACTATACCACACAGGAGAGCTGACAGATCCTCTATATACTACACCACACAGGAGAGCTGACAGATCCTCTATATACTTCACCACACAGGAGAGATGACAGATCCTCTATATACTACACCACACAGGAGAGCTGTCAGATCCTCTATATACTACACCACACAGGAGAGCTGACAGATCCACTATATACTACACCACACAGGAGAGCTGACAGATCCTCTATATACTACACCACACAGGAGAGCCGACAGATACTCTATATACTACACCCTACAAGAGAGATGACAGATCCCTCTATATACTACACCACAGAGGAGAGCCGACAGATCCTCTATATACTACACCACACAGGAGAGCTGACAGATCCTCTATATACTACACCACACAGGAGAGCTGACAGATCTCTATATACTATACCACACAGGAGAGCTGACAGATCCACTATATACTACACCACACAGGAGAGCTGACAGATCCTCTATATACTTCACCACACAGGGAGAGCTGACAGATCCTCTATATACTACACCACACAGGAGAGCCGTCAGATCCTCTATATACTACACCACACAGGAGAGCTGACAGATCCACTATTTACTACACCACACAGGAGAGCTGACAGATCCTCTATATACTACACCTCACAGGAGAGCCGACAGATAATCTATATACTTCACCACACAGGAGACCTGACAGATCCTCTCTATACTACACCACACAGGAGAGCTGACAGATACTCTATATATTACACCACACAGTAGAGCTGACAGATCCTCTATATACTACACCACACAGGAGAGCTGACAGATCCTCTATATATTACACCACACAGGAGAGCTGACAGATCCTCTATACACTACACCACATAAGAGAGCTGGCAGATCCTCTATATATTACACCACACAGGAGAGCCGACAGAGCCACTATATACTACACCACACAGGACAGCTGACAGATCCTCTATATACTACACCACACAGGAGAGCTGACAGATCCTCTATATACTACACCACACAGGAGAGCTGACAGATCCTCTATACACTACACCACACAGGAAAGCTAATAGATCATCTATATATTACATCACACAGGAGAGCCAACAGATACTCTATATACTACACACACAGGAGAGCTGACAGATCCTCTATATACTACACCACACAGGAGAGCTGACAGATCCACTATATACTACACCACAAAGGAGAACTGTCAGATCCTTTATATACTACACCACACAGGAGAGCTGACAGATCCTTTATATATTACACCACACAGGAGAGCTGACAGATACTCTATATACTACACCACACAGGAGAGCTGACAGATCCTCTATATACTACACCACACAGGAGAGCTGACAGATCCTCTATATACTACACCACACAGGAGAGCTGACACATCCTCTATATACTACACCACACAGGAGAGCTGACAGATCCTCTATATACTACACCACACAGGAGAGCTGACAGATACTCTATATACTACACCAAACAGGAGAGCCGACAGATCCTCTATATACTACACCACACAGGAGAGCTGACAGATACTCTATATATTACACCACACAGGACAGATCCTCTATATACTACACCACACAGGAGAACCGACAGATCCTCTATATACTACACCACACAGGAGAGCTGACAGATCCTCTATATACTACACCACACAGGAGAGCTGACAGATACTCTATATACTACACCAAACAGGAGAGCCGACAGATCCTCTATATACTACACCACACAGGAGAGCTGACAGATACTCTATATATTACACCACAAGGACAGATCCTCTATATACTACACCACACAGGAGAGCTGACAGATCCTCTATATACTACACCACACAGGAGAGCTGACAGATCCTCAATATACTACACCACACAGGAGAGCCGACAGATCCTCTATATACTACACCATACAGAAGAGCTGACAGATCCTCTATATATTACACTACACAGGACAGATCCTCTATATACTACACCAACACAGGAGAGCTGACAGATCCTCTCTATACTACACCACACAGGAGAGCTGACAGATCCTCTATACACTACACCACACAGGAGAGCTGACAGATACTCTACATACTACACCACACAGGAGAGCTGACAGATCCTCTATATACTACACCACACAGGAGAGCCGACAGATCCTCTGCACACTACACCACATAGGAGAGCTGGCAGATCCTCTATATATTACACCACACAGGAGAACCGACAGATCCACTATATTCTACACCACACAGGACAGCTGACAGATCCTCTATATACTACACCACACAGGAGAGCTGACAGATCCTATATATACTACACCACACAGTAGAGATGACAGATCCTCTATATACTACACCATACAGGAGAGCTGACAGATCCTCTATATACTACACCACACAGGAGAGCCGACAGATCCTCTATATACTACACCACACAGGAGAGCTGACACATCCTCTATATACTACACAATACAGGAGAGCTGACAGAACCACTATATACTACACCACACAGGAGAGCTGACAGATCCACTATATACTACACCACAAGGAGAACTGTCAGATCCTCTATATACTACACCACACAGGAGAGCTGACAGATGCTCTATATACTACACCACAAAAGGAGAGCTGACACATCCTCTATATACTACACCACACAGGAGAGCTGACAGATCCTCTATATACTACACCACACAGGAGAGCTGACACATCCTCTATATACTACACCACACAGGAGAGCTGACACATCCTCTATATACTACACCACACAGAGAGCTGACAGATCCTCTATATACTACACCACACAGTAGAGCTGACAGATCCTCAATATACTACACCAGACAGGAGAGCTGACAGATCCTCCATATACTACACTACACAGGAGAGCTGACAGATCCACTATATACTACACCACACAGGAGAGCTGACAGCTCCTCTATATACTACACCACACAGGAGAGCTGACAGATACTCTATATACTACACCACCCAGGAGAGCTGACAGATCCTCTATATACTACACCACACAGGAGAGCTGACAGATCCTCTATATACTACACCACACAGGAGAGCTTACAGATCCTCCATATACTACACCACACAGGAGAGCTGATAGATCATCTATATATTACATCACACAGGAGAGCCGACAGATACTCTATATACTACACCACACAATAGAGATGACAGATCCTCTATATACTACACCACACAGGAGAGCCGACAGATCCTCTATATACTACACCACACAGGAGAGCTGACAGATCCTCTATATACTACACCACACAGGAGAGCTGACAGATCCTCTATATACTATACCACACAGGAGAGCTGACAGATCCTCTATATACTACACCACACAGGAGAGCTGACAGATCCTCTATATACTTCACCACACAGGAGAGATGACAGATCCTCTATATACTACACCACACAGGAGAGCTGTCAGATCCTCTATATACTACACCACACAGGAGAGCTGAGAGATCCACTATATACTACACCACACAGGAGAGCTGACAGATCCTCTATATACTACACCACACAGGAGAGCCGACAGATACTCTATATACTACACCATACAAGAGAGATGACAGATCTTCTATATACTACACCACACAGGAGAGCCGACAGATCCTCTATATACTACACCACACAGGAGAGCTGACAGATCCTCTATATACTACACCACACAGGAGAGCTGACAGATCCTCTATATACTATACCACACAGGAGAGCTGACAGATCCACTATATACTACACCACACAGGAGAGCTGACAGATCCTCTATATACTTCACCACACAGGAGAGCTGACAGATCCTCTATATACTACACCACACAGGAGAGCCGTCAGATCCTCTATATACTACACCACACAGGAGAGCTGACAGATCCACTATTTACTACACCACACAGGAGAGCTGACAGATCCTCTATATATTACACCACACAGGAGAGCTGACAGATCCTCTATACACTACACCACATAAGAGAGCTGGCAGATCCTCTATATATTACACCACACAGGAGAGCCGACAGAGCCACTATATACTACACCACACAGGACAGCTGAAGGATCCTCTATATACTACACCACACAGGAGAGCTGACAGATCCTCTATATACTACACCACACAGGAGAGCTGACAGATCCTCTATACACTACACCACACAGGAAAGCTAATAGATCATCTATATATTACATCACACAGGAGAGCCAACAGATACTCTATATACTACACCACACAGGAGAGCTGACAGATCCTCTATATACTACACCACACAGGAGAGCTGACAGATCCACTATATACTACACCACAAAGGAGAACTGTCAGATCCTCTATATACTACACCACACAGGAGAGCTGACAGATCCTTTATATATTACACCACACAGGAGAGCTGACAGATACTCTATATACTACACCACACAGGAGAGCTGACAGATCCTCTATATACTACACCACACAGGAGAGCTGACACATCCTCTATATAATACACCACACAGGAGAGCTGACAGATCCTCTATATACTACACCACACAGGAGAGCTGACAGATACTCTATATACTACACCACACAGGAGAGCCGACAGATCCTCTATATACTACACCACACAGGAGAGCTGACAGATACTCTATATATTACACCACACAGGACAGATCCTCTATATACTACACCACACAGGAGAGCTGACAGATCCTCTATATACTACACCACACAGTAGAGCTGACAGATCCTCAATATACTACACCACACAGGAGAGCCGACAGATCCTCTATATACTACACCATACAGAAGAGCTGACAGATCCTCTATATATTACACTACACAGGACAGATCCTCTATATACTACACCACACAGGAGAGCTGACAGATCCTCTCTATACTACACCACACAGGAGAGCTGACAGATCCTCTATACACTACACCACACAGGAGAGCTGACAGATCCTCTATATACTACACCACACAGGAGAGCTGACAGATCCTCTATATACTACACCACACAGGAGAGCTGACAGATCATCTGTATACTACACCCCACAGGAGAGCTGACAGATCCTCTATATACTACACCACACAGGAGAGCTGACAGATCCACTATATACTACACCACACAGGAGAGCTGACAGATCCTCTATATACTACACCACACAGGAGAGCTGACAGATCCTCTATATACTACACTACACAGGAGAGCTGACACATCCTCTATCTACTACACCACACAGGAGAGCTGACAGATCCTCTATATACTACACCACACAGGAGAGCTGACAGATCCAATATATACTACACCATACAGGAGAGCTGACAGATCCTCTATATACTACACCACACAGGAGAGCTGACACATGCTCTATATACTACACCACACAGGAGAGCTGACATATCCTCTATATACTACACCATACAGGAGAGCTGACAGATCCTCTATATACTACACCACACAGGAGAGCTGACAGATCCTCTATATACTACACCATACAGGAGAGCAGACAGATCCTCTATATACTACACCACACAGGAGAGCTGACAGATACTCTATAAACTACACCACACGGGAGAGCTGACAGATCCACTATATACTACACCACACAGGAGAGCTGACAGATCCTCTATATGCTACACCACACAGGAGAGCCGACAGATCCTCTATACACTACACCACACAGGAGAGCTGACAGATCCTCTATATACTACAACACACAGGAGAGCTGACAGATACTCTATATACTACACCACCCAGGAGTGCTGACAGATCCTCTATATACTACACCACACAGGAGAGCTGACAGATCCTCTATATACTACACCACACAGGAGAGCTGACATATCCTCTTTATACTACACCACACAGGAGAGCTGACAGATACTCTATATACTACACCACACAGGAGAGCTGACAGATCCTCTATATACTACACCACACAGGAGAGCTGACACATACTCTATATACTACACCACACAGGAGAGCCGACAGATCCTCTATATACTACACCACACAGGAGAGCTGACAGATCCTCTATATACTACACCACACAGGAGAGCTGACAGATCCTCTATATACTACACCACACAGGAGAGCTTACAGATCCTCCATATACTACACCACACAGGAGAGCTGATAGATCTTCTATATATTACATCACACAGGAGAGCCGACAGATACTCTATATACTACACCATACAAGAGAGATGACAGATCCTCTATATACTACACCACACAGGAGAGCCGACAGATCCTCTATATACTACACCACACAGGAGAGCTGACAGATCCTCTATATACTACACCACACAGGAGAGCTGACAGATCCTCTATATACTATACCACACAGGAGAGCTGACAGATCCTCTATATACTACACCACACAGGAGAGCTGACAGATCCTCTATATACTTCACCACACAGGAGAGCTGACAGATCCTATATATACTACACCACACAGGAGAGCCGTCGGATCCTCTATATACTACACCACACAGGAGAGCTGACAGATCCACTATTTACTACACCACACAGGAGAGCTGACAGATCCTCTATATACTACACCTCACAGGAGAGCCGACAGATCCTCAATATACTACACCACACAGGAGAGCCGACAGATCCTCTATATACTACACAATACAGGAGAGCTGACAGATCCACTATATACTACACCACACAGGAGAGCTGACAGATCCTCTATATACTACACCACACAGGAGAGCCGACAGATACTCTATATACTACACCATACAAGAGAGCCAACAGATCCTCTATATACTACACCACACAGGAGAGCTGACAGATCCTCTATATACTACACCACACAGGAGAGCTGACAGATCCTCTATATACTATACCACACAGGAGAGCTCACAGATCCACTATATACTACACCACACAGGAGAGCTGACAGATCCTCTATATACTTCACCACACAGGAGAGCTGACAGATCCTCTATATACTACACCACACAGGATAGCCGTCAGATCCTCTATATACTACACCACACAGGAGAGCTGACAGATCCACTATTTACTACACCACACAGGAGAGCTGACAGATCCTCTATATACTACACCTCACAGGAGAGCCGACAGATAATCTATATACTTCACCACACAGGAGAGCTGACAGATCCTCTATATACTACACCACACAGGAGAGCTGACAGATACTCTATAAACTACACCACACAGGAGAGCTGACAGATCCTCTATATATTACACCACACAGTAGAGCTGACAGATCCTCTATATACTACACCACACAGGAGAGCTGACAGATCCTCTATATATTACACCACACAGGAGAGCTGACAGATCCTCTATACACTACACCTCATAAGAGAGCTGGCAGATCCTCTATATATTACACCACACAGGAGAGCCAACAGAGCCACTATATACTACACCACACAGGACAGCTGACAGATCCTCTATATACTACACCACACAGGAGAGCTGACAGATCCTCTATATACTACACCACACAGGAGAGCTGACAGATCCTCTATATACTACACCATACAGGAGAGCAGACAGATCCTTTATATACTACACCACACAGGAGAGCTGACAGATACTCTATAAACTACACCACACGGGAGAGCTGACAGATCCACTATATACTACACCACACAGGAGAGCTGACAGATCCTCTATATGCTACACCACACAGGAGAGCCGACAGATCCTCTATACACTACACCACACAGGAGAGCTGACAGATCCTCTATATACTACACCACACAGGAGAGCTGACAGATACTCTATATACTACACCACCCAGGAGTGCTGACAGATCCTCTATATACTACACCACACAGGAGAGCTGACAGATCCTCTATATACTACACCACACAGGAGAGCTGACATATCCTCTTTATACTACACCACACAGGAGAGCTGACAGATACTCTATATACTACACCACACAGGAGAGCTGACAGATCCTCTATATACTACACCACACAGGAGAGCTGACACATACTCTATATACTACACCACACAGGAGAGCCGACAGATCCTCTATATACTACACCACACAGGAGAGCTGACAGATCCTCTATATACTACACCACACAGGAGAGCTGACAGATCCTCTATATACTACACCACACAGGAGAGCTTAGAGATCCTCCATATACTACACCACACAGGAGAGCTGATAGATCATCTATATATTACATCACACAGGAGAGCCGACAGATACTCTATATACTACACCATACAAGAGAGATGACAGATCCTCTATATACTACACCACACAGGAGAGCTGACAGATCCTCTATATAGTACACCACACAGGAGAGCTGACAGATCCTCTATATACTACACCACACAGGAGAGCTGACAGATCCTCTATATACTATACCACACAGGAGAGCTGACAGATCCTCTATATACTACACCACACAGGAGAGCTGACAGATCCTCTATATACTTCACCACACAGGAGAGCTGACAGATCCTATATATACTACACCACACAGGAGAGCCGTCGGATCCTCTATATACTACACCACACAGGAGAGCTGACAGATCCACTATTTACTACACCACACAGGAGAGCTGACAGATCCTCTATATACTACACCTCACAGGAGAGCCGACAGATCCTCAATATACTACACCACACAGGAGAGCCGACAGATCCTCTATATACTACACAATGCAGGAGAGCTGAAAGATCCACTATATACTACACCACACAGTAGAGCTGACAGATCCTCTATATACTACGCCACACAGGAGAGCCGACAGATACTCTATATACTACACCATACAAGAGAGCCGACAGATCCTCTATATACTACACCACTCAGGAGAGCTGACAGATCCTCTATATACTACACCACACAGGAGAGCTGACAGATCCTCTATATACTATACCACACAGGAGAGCTCACAGATCCACTATATACTACACCACACAGGAGAGCTGACAGATCCTCTATATACTTCACCACACAGGAGAGCTGACAGATCCTCTATATACTACACCACACAAGAGAGCCGTCATATCCTCTATATACTACACCACACAGGAGAGCTGACAGATCCACTATTTACTACACCACCCAGGAGAGCTGACAGATCCTCTATATACTACACCTCACAGGAGAGCCGACAGATAATCTATATACTTCACCACACAGGAGAGCTGACAGATCCTCTATATACTACACCACATGGGAGAGCTGACAGATACTCTATAAACTACACCACACAGGAGAGCTGACAGATCCTCTATATATTACACCACACAGTAGAGCTGACAGATCCTCTATATACTACACCACACAGGAGAGCTGACAGATCCTCTATATATTACACCACACAGGAGAGCTGACAGATCCTCTATACACTACACCACATAAGAGAGCTGGCAGATCCTCTATATACTACACCACATAAGAGAGCTGGCAGATCCTCTATATATTACACCACACAGGAGAGCCGACAGAGCCACTATATACTACACCACACAGGACAGCTGACAGATCCTCTATATACTACACCACACAGGAGAGCTGACAGATCCTCTATATACTACACCACACAGTAGAGCTGACAGATCCTCTATATACTACACCACACAGGAGAGCTGACAGATCCTCTATATACTACACCACACAGGAGAGCTGACAGATCATCTGTATACTACACCCCACAGGAGAGCTGACAGATCCTCTATATACTACACCACACAGGAGAGCTGACAGATCCACTATATACTACACCACACAGGAGAGCTGACAGATCCTCTATATACTACACCACACAGGAGAGCTGACAGATCATCTATATACTACACCACACAGGAGAGCTGACAGATCCTCTATATACTACACTACACAGGAGAGCTGACACATCCTCTATATACTACACCACACAGGAGAGCTGACAGATCCTCTATATACTACACCACACAGGAGAGCTGACAGATCCAATATATACTACACCACACAGGAGAGCTGACAGATCCTCTATATACTACACCATACAGGAGAGCTGACAGATCCTCTATATACTACACCACACAGGAGAGCTGACAGATACTCTATAAACTACACCACACAGGAGAGCTGACAGATCCACTATATACTACACCACACAGGAGAGCTGACAGATCCTCTATATGCTACACCACACAGGAGAGCCGACAGATCCTCTATACACTACACCACATAGGAGAGCTGGCAGATCCTCTATATATTACACCACACAGGAGAGCTGACAGATCCTCTATATACTACAACACACAGGAGAGCCGACAGATCCTCTATATACTACACCACACAGGAGAGCTGACAGATCCTCTATATACTACACTACACAGGAGAGCTGACACATCCTCTATATACTACACTACACAGGAGAGCTGACACATCCTCTATCTACTACACCACACAGGAGAGCTGACAGATCCTCTATATACTACACCACACAGGAGAGCTGACAGATCCAATATATACTACACCATACAGGAGAGCTGACAGATCCTCTATATACTACACCACACAGGAGAGCTGACACATGCTCTATATACTACACCACACAGGAGAGCTGACATATCCTCTATATACTACACCAGGGGCGGACACAGACTGTAGTGGGCCCCTGTGCAAGAAATTTTGGGGGGCCCCCCCTGCCCTTCATAAGGCAACAAAGTTATGTAAACATAACCCCCCATGTGCATCTCTCACCCCCCCATGTGCAGCTCTCATCCCCCCCATGTGCATCTCTCATCCCCCCCATGTGCATCTCTCATCCCCCCCATGTGCATCTCTCATCCCCCCCATGTGCATCTCTCATCCCCCCCATGTGCATCTCTCATCCCCCCATGTGCATCTCTCATCCCCCCCATGTGCATCTCTCACCCCCCCATGTGCATCTCTCACCCCCCCATGTGCATCTCTCACCCCCCCATGTGCATCTCTCACCCCCCCATGTGCATCTCTCACCCCCCCCATGTGCATCTCTCACCCCCCCCATGTGCATCTCTCACCCCCCCATGTGCATCTCTCATCCCCCCCCATGTGCATCTCTCATCCCCCCCCCATGTGCATCTCTCATCCCCACCGTGCATCTCTGATTCCCCCCACTCCTAGTTAATTAATTGTATTTAAAAAAAATAAAACTTGTTATACTTACCCCCATGCAATCCCTGCAGAATCCTGGCGCTCGTCCACGTCGCTGCCACCAGGTTCTCCTGACGTTCGGCCATGTGACGGCGCCACATACATAGCCATCAGCTTTTGTTTTGGCCAAAAGATTTTTAAAGCCGCCACCACGATAAGGTAGACTCTTCTGGGCGGGCCCTACTCTAACCTATTAAAATTTTCTTAAAATATCCAATACTCTTTTTAGATATATTTTTATTTAGTTTTCTTTAAGGGAATGTGTCATATACATTTTTTTTTAAATGACCAATAATACCACATACAGGGAATACCGCCACACCATGACCAGACCACATATTACCACAACATAGTGACCGAATAATACCACACAGAAGGGAGAAAAACTGCCACACCATGACCAGACCACATATTACCACTACATTACTAATATTACCACCACATTACTAATATTACCATAAGTGTCATTATACACGGGAGCTCTATACATGGTATGTATAACGTAAGTGTCCAGGTAATCTAGTGATCACCAGTGAAATTATACACAGGAGCTCTGTATATAGTGTCAATGTACAGGTAATACAGTGACATTATACACAGGAGCTCTGTATATAGTGTACAGGTAATACAGTGATCATCAGTGACATTATACACAGGAGCTCTGTATATAGTGTCAGTGTACAGGTAATACAGGGATCACCAGTGACATTATACACAGGAGCTCTGTATATAGTGTCAGTGTACAGGTAATACAGTGATCACCAGTGAAATTATACACAGGAGCTCTGTATATAGTGTCAGTGTACAGGTAATACAGTGATCACCAGTGACATTATACACAGGAGCTCTGTATATAGTGTCAGTGTACAGGTAATACAGTGATCACCAGTGACATTATACACAGTGTACATGTAATAGACTAACTCACCGGTGACGTCTCTAGGTGAAGTCCTTCATCTTCGCTTTTCTCCTTCATCCAGCACAGACCGCCATCACGTCTTCCAGCCAGGACTCGTCTCTGCATAAAATAACACAGTTATCTAGAGCACATTCCCCAACTTCTACATTACGCAGCTGAATACAGACGTGCATCCACCATCAATATATGGTTAGTTATTAGGCAACCTACCATTCCAAATATAAATTGTAATCCACCACTGTGCCCCCATTAACTGTAAATAGGCACTTAATATATAATTTAATTAGAACCTCTACTCTTTCCGCCAATTTGTTACCAGTCACACTCCTGCATCCGCAACGCCCCCTACTCTATACTTCCTGCTCCCCGCATTCAATATTTACATGCACCCCCTGCCCCAATTCATTATATCATGTCCGTGCTCTCACCACCCCATCATCATTTATCATTTACTCTCCCCCACCCCACATTCGTTATGTGCAGCTCATTATCCCCCTACTCCCAATTCCCCCATGTGCAGCTCTCAAACCCCCCCATGTGCAGCTCTCATCCCCCTCCATGTGCCCCTCTCTCACCCCCTCCCCCCCACATGTGCCCCTCTCTCATCCCCCTCCCCCACATGTGCCCCTCTCTCATCCCCCTCCCCCACATGTGCCCCTCTCTCATCCCCCTCCCCCACATGTGCCCCTCTCTCATCCCCCTCCACCACATGTGCACCTCTCTCATCTCCCCCCACATGTGCATCTCCCATCTCCCCCCCACACACATGTGCATCTCCCATCTCCCCCCCCCACACATGTGCATCTCCCATCTCCCCCCCACACATGTGCATCTCCCATCTCCCCCCCCACACACGTGCATTTCCCCCCCACACATGTGCATCTCCCATCTCCCCCCCCACACACGTGCATCTCCCATCTCCCCCCCCCACACACATGTGCATCTCCCATCCTCCCCCCCACATGTGCATCTCCCATCCCCCCCCACATGTGCATCTGCCACCCCCCCCCACACACACATGTGCATCTCCCATCCCCCCCACACACACATGTGCATCTCCCATCCCCCCCACACACACATGTGCATCTCCCATCCCCCCCACACACACATGTGCATCTCCCATCCCCCCCACACACACATGTGCATCTCCCATCTCCCCCCCCTACACACATGTGCATCTCCCATCTCCCCCCCTACACACATGTGCATCTCCCATCTCCCCCCCCTACACACATGTGCATCTCCCATCTCCCCCCCCTACACACATGTGCATCTCCCATCTCCCCCCCTACACACATGTGCATCTCCCATCTCCCCCCCTACACACATGTGCATCTCCCATCTCCCCCCCCACACACGTGCATCTCCCATCTCCCCCCCCCACACACATGTGCATCTCCCATCTCCCCCCCCACACACACACATGTGCATCTCCCATCTCCCCCCCCCACACACATGTGCATCTCCCATCTCCCCCCCCACACACACACATGTGCATCTCCCATCTCCCCCCCCACACACACACATGTGCATCTCCCATCTCCCCCCCCACACACACACATGTGCATCTCCCATCTCCCCCCCCCCCACACACACATACACACACACATGTGCTTCTCCCATCTCTCCACTCCTAGTTAATTGTATTTTAAAAAAAATAAAACTTGTTATACTTACCCCCATGCGATCCCTGCAGAATCCTGGCGCTCGTCCAAATCGCTGACAGCAGGTTCTCCTGACTTCCGGCCATGTGACGGCACCGTCACATGACCGGAAGTCAGGGGAATCATGAAGGCGCTGCTGCAACAGCGCAGCTCAGCGCTGAAATGTCCCGGACCCGGCGCATAGCATGGGGCCGGGGGCCCCATGAGGAGAGAGACGCACAAGAGGGGGGCCCCCGAGGGGGCCCCTACCGGCCGGGCCCCATACTGGAGTCAGGGCAGTCATGCCCTGATGGCGGCCCTGCTGGAGGCTGGAGGGGCCCCCTCTCCCTCGGGGCCCCCGTTCAATGAACCGGCTGCACGGGCGGTAGTTCCGCCCCTGTACTACACCATACAGGAGAGCTGACAGATCCTCTATATACTACACCACACAGGAGAGCTGACAGATCCTCTATATACTACACCATACAGGAGAGCAGACAGATCCTCTATATACTACACCACACAGGAGAGCTGACAGATACTCTATAAACTACACCACACGGGAGAGCTGACAGATCCACTATATACTACACCACACAGGAGAGCTGACAGATCCTCTATATGCTACACCACACAGGAGAGCCGACAGATCCTCTATACACTACACCACACAGGAGAGCTGACAGATCCTCTATATACTACACCACACAGGAGAGCTGACAGATACTCTATATACTACACCACCCAGGAGTGCTGACAGATCCTCTATATACTACACCACACAGGAGAGCTGACAGATCCTCTATATACTACACCACACAGGAGAGCTGACATATCCTCTTTATACTACACCACACAGGAGAGCTGACAGATACTCTATATACTACACCACACAGGAGAGCTGACAGATCCTCTATATACTACACCACACAGGAGAGCTGACACATCCTCTATATACTACACCACACAGGAGAGCCGACAGATCCTCTATATACTACACCACACAGGAGAGCTGACAGATCCTCTATATACTACACCACACAGGAGAGCTGACAGATCCTCTATATACTACACCACACAGGAGAGCTTACAGATCCTCCATATACTACACCACACAGGAGAGCTGATAGATCATCTATATATTACATCACACAGGAGAGCCGACAGATACTCTATATACTACACCATACAAGAGAGATGACAGATCCTCTATATACTACACCACACAGGAGAGCCGACAGATCCTCTATATACTACACCACACAGGAGAGCTGACAGATCCTCTATATACTACACCACACAGGAGAGCTGACAGATCCTCTATATACTATACCACACAGGAGAGCTGACAAATCCTCTATATACTACACCACACAGGAGAGCTGACAGATCCTCTATATACTTCACCACACAGGAGAGCTGACAGATCCTATATTTACTACACCACACAGGAGAGCCGTCGGATCCTCTATATACTACACCACACAGGAGAGCTGACAGATCCACTATTTACTACACCACACAGGAGAGCTGACAGATCCTCTATATACTACACCTCACAGGAGAGCCGACAGATCCTCAATATACTACACCACACAGGAGAGCCGACAGATCCTCTATATACTACACAATACAGGAGAGCTGACAGATCCACTATATACTACACCACACAGGAGAGCTGACAGATCCTCTATATACTACACCACACAGGAGAGCCGACAGATACTCTATATACTACACCATACAAGAGAGCCGACAGATCCTCTATATACTACACCACACAGGAGAGCTGACAGATCCTCAATATACTACACCACACAGGAGAGCTGACAGATCCTCTATATACTATACCACACAGGAGAGCTCACAGATCCACTATATACTACACCACACAGGAGAGCTGACAGATCCTCTATATACTTCACCACACAGGAGAGCTGACAGATACTCTATATACTACACCACCCAGGAGTGCTGACAGATCCTCTATATACTACACCACACAGGAGAGCTGACAGATCCTCTATATACTACACCACACAGGAAAGCTGACATATCCTCTTTATACTACACCACACAGGAGAGCTGACAGATACTCTATATACTACACCACACAGGAGAGCTGACAGATCCTCTATATACTACACCACACAGGAGAGCTGACACATCCTCTATATACTGCACCACACAGGAGAGCCGACAGATCCTCTATATACTACACCACACAGGAGAGCTGACAGATCCTCCATATACTACACCACACAGGAGAGCTGATAGATCATCTATATATTACATCACACAGGAGAGCCGACAGATACTCTATATACTACACCATACAAGAGAGATGACAGATCCTCTATATACTACACCACACAGGAGAGCCGACAGATCCTCTATATACTACACCACACAGGAGAGCTGACAGATCCTCTATATACTACACCACACAGGAGAGCTGACAGATCCTCTATATACTATACCACACAGGAGAGCTGACAGATCCTCTATATACTACACCACACAGGAGAGCTGACAGATCCTCTATATACTTCACCACACAGGAGAGCTGACAGATCCTATATATACTACACCACACAGGAGAGCCGTCGGATCCTCTATATACTACACCACACAGGAGAGCTGACAGATCCACTATTTACTACACCACACAGGAGAGCTGACAGATCCTCTATATACTACACCTCACAGGAGAGCCGACAGATCCTCAATATACTACACCACACAGGAGAGCCGACAGATCCTCTATATACTACACAATACAGGAGAGCTGACAGATCCACTATATACTACACCACACAGGAGAGCTGACAGATCCTCTATATACTACACCACACAGGAGAGCCGACAGATACTCTATATACTACACCATACAAGAGAGCCGACAGATCCTCTATATACTACACCACACAGGAGAGCTGACAGATCCTCTATATACTACACCACACAGGAGAGCTGACAGATCCTCTATATACTATACCACACAGGAGAGCTCACAGATCCACTATATACTACACCACACAGGAGAGCTGACAGATCCTCTATATACTACACCACACAGGAGAGCTGACAGATCCTCTATATACTATACCACACAGGAGAGCTCACAGATCCACTATATACTACACCACACAGGAGAGCTGACAGATCCTCTATATACTTCACCACACAGGAGAGCTGACAGATCCTCTATATACTACACCACACAGGAGAGCCGTCAGATCCTCTATATACTACACCACACAGGAGAGCTGACAGATCCACTATTTACTACACCACACAGGAGAGCTGACAGATCCTCTATATACTACACCTCACAGGAGAGCCGACAGATAATCTATATACTTCACCACACAGGAGAGCTGACAGATCCTCTATATACTACACCACACAGGAGAGCTGACAGATACTCTATAAACTACACCACACAGGAGAGCTGACAGATCCTCTATATATTACACCACACAGTAGAGCTGACAGATCCTCTATATACTACACCACACAGGAGAGCTGACAGATCCTCTATATATTACACCACACAGGAGAGCTGACAGATCCTCTATACACTACACCACATAAGAGAGCTGTCAGATCCTCTATATATTACACCACACAGGAGAGCCGACAGAGCCACTATATACTACACCACACAGGACAGCTGACAGATCCTCTATATACTACACCACACAGGAGAGCTGACAGATCCTCTATATACTACACCACACAGGAGAGCTGACAGATCCTCTATATACTACACCATACAGGAGAGCAGACAGATACTCTATATACTACACCACACAGGAGAGCTGACAGATACTCTATAAACTACACCACACGGGAGAGCTGACAGATCCACTATATACTACACCACACAGGAGAGCTGACAGATCCTCTATATGCTACACCACACAGGAGAGCCGACAGATCCTCTATACACTACACCACACAGGAGAGCTGACAGATCCTCTATATACTATACCACACAGGAGAGCTGACAGATACTCTATATACTACACCACCCAGGAGTGCTGACAGATCCTCTATATACTACACCACACAGGAGAGCTGACAGATCCTCTATATACTACACCACACAGGAGAGCTGACATATCCTCTTTATACTACACCACACAGGAGAGCTGACAGATCCTCTATATACTACACCACACAGGAGAGCTGACAGATCCTCTATATACTACACCACACAGGAGAGCTGACACATCCTCTATATACTACACCACACAGGAGAGCTGACACATCCTCTATATACTACACCACACAGGAGAGCCGACAGATCCTCTATATACTACACCACACAGGAGAGCTGACAGATCCTCTATATACTACACCACACAGGAGAGCTGACAGATCCTCTATATACTACACCACACAGGAGAGCTTACAGATCCTCCATATACTACACCACACAGGAGAACTTACAGATCCTCCATATACTACACCACACAGGAGAGCTGATAGATCATCTATATATCACATCACACAGGAGAGCCGACAGATACTCTATATACTACACCATACAAGAGAGATGACAGATCCTCTATATACTACACCACACAGGAGAGCCGACAGATCCTCTATATACTACACCACACAGGAGAGCTGACAGATCCTCTATATACTACACCACACAGGAGAGCTGACAGATCCTCTATATACTATACCACACAGGAGAGCTGACAGATCCTCTATATACTACACCACACAGGAGAGCTGACAGATCCTCTATATACTTCACCACACAGGAGAGCTGACAGATCCTATATATACTACACCACACAGGAGAGCCGTCGGATCCTCTATATACTACACCACACAGGAGAGCTGACAGATCCACTATTTACTACACCACACAGGAGAGCTGACAGATCCTCTATATACTACACCTCACAGGAGAGCCGACAGATCCTCAATATACTACACCACACAGGAGAGCCGACAGATCCTCTATATACTACACAATACAGGAGAGCTGACAGATCCACTCTATACTACACCACACAGGAGAGCTGACAGGTCCTCTATATACTACACCACACACGAGAGCCGACAGATACTCTATATACTACACCATACAAGAGAGCCGACAGATCCTCTATATACTACACCACACAGGAGAGCTGACAGATCCTCTATATACTACACCACACAGGAGAGCTGACAGATCCTCTATATACTATACCACACAGGAGAGCTCACAGATCCACTATATACTACACCACACAGGAGAGCTGACAGATCCTCTATATACTACACCTCACAGGAGAGCCGACAGATAATCTATATACTTCACCACACAGGAGAGCTGACAGATCCTCTATATACTACACCACACAGGAGAGCTGACAGATCCTCTATATATTACACCACACAGTAGAGCTGACAGATCCTCTATATACTACACCAGTCAGGAGAGCTGACAGATCCTCTATATATTACACCACACAGGAGAGCTGACAGATCCTCTATACACTACACCACATAAGAGAGCTGGCAGATCCTCTATATATTACACCACACAGGAGAGCCGACAGAGCCACTATATACTACACCACACAGGACAGCTGACAGATCCTCTATATACTACACCACACAGGAGAGCAGACAGATCCTCTATATACTACACCACACAGGAGAGCTGACAGATCCTCTATATACTACACCACACAGGAGAGCTGACAGATCCTCTATATACTACACCACACAGGAGAGCTGACAGATCATCTGTATACTACACCCCACAGGAGAGCTGACAGATCCTCTATATACTACACCACACAGGAGAGCTGACAGATCCACTATATACTACACCACACAGGAGAGCTGACAGATCCTCTATATACTACACCACACAGGAGAGCTGACAGATCCTCTATATATTACACCACACAGGAGAGCTGACAGATCCTCTATATACTACAACACACAGGAGAGCCGACAGATCCTCTATATACTACACCACACAGGAGAGCTGACAGATCCTCTATATACTACACCACACAGTAGAGCTGACAGATCCACTATATACTACACCACACAGGAGAGCTGACAGATCCTCTATATACTACACCACACTGGAGAGCTGACAGATCCTCTATATACTACACCACACAGGAGAGCTGACAGATCCTCTATATACTACACCACACAGGAGAGCTGACAGATCCTCTATATACTACACCACACAGGAGAGCCGACAAATCCTCTATATACTACACCACACAGGAGAGCTGACAGATCCTCTATATACTACACCACACAGTAGAGCTGACAGATCCTCTATATACTACACCACACAGGAGAGCTGACAGATCCTCTATATACTACAGCAGAGAGGAGGGCTGACAGATCCTCTATACACTACACCACAAAGGAGAGCTGACAGATCCTCTATATACTACACCACACAGGAGAGCTGACAGATCCTCTATATACTACACCACACAGGAGAGCTGACAGATCCTCTATATACTACACCACACAGGAGAGCTGACAGATCCTCTATATACTACAGCACACAGGAGGGCTGACAGATCCTCTATACACTACACCACAAAGGAGAGCTGACAGATCCTCTATATACTACACCACACAGGAGAGCTGACAGATCCTCTATATACTACACCACACAGGAGAGCTGACAGATCCTCTATATACTACACCACACAGGAGAGCTGACAGATCCTCTATATACTACACCACACAGGAGAGCCAACAGATCCTCTATATACTACACCACACAGGAGAGCTGACAGATCCTCTATATACTACACCACACAGGAGAGCTGACAGATCCTCTATATACTACACCACACAGTAGAGCTGACAGATCCACTATATACTACACCACACAGGAGAGCTGACAGATCCTCTATATACTACCCCACAAAGGAGAGCTGACAGATACTCTATATACTACACCACACAGGAGAGCTGACACATCCTCTATATACTACACCACACAGGAGAGCTGACAGATCCTCTATATACTACACCACACAGGAGAGCGGGCAGATCCTCTATATACTACCTGTGAAGCACCTGAAGGGTTAATAAACTTCTTGAATGTGGTTTGAGTACCTTGAGGGGTGCAGTTTTTAGAATGGTGTCACTTTTGGGTATTTTCTGTCATAAAGGCCTTTTAAAGTCACTTAAAATGTGATGCGGTCCCTAAAAAAATGGTTTTGTAAATTTTGTTGGAAAAATTAGAAATCGCTGGTCAAATTTTAACCCTTATAGCTCTCTAATAAAAAAAAAGTAGACATGTGGAAATGTTATTTATTAACTATTTTGTGTGACATCTCTCTGATTTAAGGGCATAAAAATTCAAATTTTGAAAATTGCTAAAGTTTCAAAATTTTTGCAGATTTCCTTTTTTTTCACAAATAAACGCAAGTGTTATCGAAGAAGTTTAACCACAATCATGAAGTACAATATGTCAAGAAAAAAGAATCTCAGAATCAGGGGGATCCATTGAAGCGTTCCAGAGTAATTACCTCATAAAGTGACAGTGGTCAGATTTGTAAAAATTGGCCCGGTCATTAATGTGTAAACCACCTTAGGTTGTAAAGGGGTTAAGCATTATATATGGGGATTGGAAGAAAATAAGAATTGTCCTTTATTAGAATGCATATAGAATAAATGTACAGGCAAAAATAAAATAAAACCTGGTGAAAAAAAAGCTGGTGAAGTTTGAAGGATTGCTGTATGCAATTAGGCTACTTTCCCTGCATCTTTGACGGTGATTTAATAGCGCTATACCGCTGTTTTGCGCATGCGCCGATGATTCTAAGATGTTTCCCTTACGAAGAAAACGCTGGGAAGCTTCATAGCATGCTCGCGCATGCGCAAAGTGTTTGTTTTCCACTACCTTTCTGTTTTGACATGCGCATTGTACCCAGCAGGACGCCGATGTTGGCGCTTTTTTCACAAATTGTATGGGGTGAGTCATCAAGTGATCAATCATATAAAGCTGTTCTTAAATAATAATAATGACTCTTTTCATGTATTTTGTATGTTATCTTCACAGCACAGGCACTAGAATGAACTTTAACTTGATTGTATATACTTGAATTGCCATTCACTCCTTGTATATCGTATCTCCATTATATGATATGCTCCTATTTGTATAATTACTGTTAACACTATTTGTAATTGTTATACTATATAAGGTTCACTATGTTCACTTTGTTAATACTTGAGAGGCTCACACCTGTCTGTCTATCTATCTGCCTATCACTCTCTCATTATGACATCAGGGTAAAATCTACAGTAAGTCACAGTGATGTGATGACATCATCACATTCTATATCCCAGTGTTACAGCCCAAGGGAAATCACTGCCTCACAGACTTACAAGGGTGAGGGAGTACCTTTTGTTTTTCGTGACGAACGAAGCAAAAATTTATTCTAAAATGGAGAGAAGACGAGCCCAAAGAGATCGGGTTCTGAGAGAAAGGAGAGGAATAAATGAAGAGCAGGTATTGTTGTTCGCTTTAGGGCGAAAAGACATTAATCTACCGGACATGGACCCTGACGCCTCAGAAATGGCGTCCAAACGACAACATTTAGAGAAAATGAGAAAGTCCAAAAGACAAGAGATCCTTACACAGAGAAGGAACATGGAGAACCTCATGGCGTCTGACTCTGCTGCCTCCGCTGAGCTTCAGAGGGCCTTTATTATCTCCTTGAAAAAAATCGGAGATCTGGTCCCTGAAATAAGGAGGAGGAATAAAGAAGCCATCCTCAATAAGCAGAGAAACATCAGCGCAGAGATAGAGCTGGAGGAAGTTCTCCAAGAAACTCCAAGACAGGTCTCATCCAAGGCTGAAAGCCAAGACACCCTGAACCTGCAAAGAGCTGCAGCCCAGAAAAGAATGAGGAACAGCAGAGACTGGGTTGTCCAATGCAGGAGACATCTGAGATATGCTACACCCATCATTAATGGGAATGGTGCCCTATGGAGATCCCACTCATCAACCAAAACCATCTCCATCCCGGATTTTCTGTTCCATCTGAGTGTTTCTTCACCAGACAGATCAATGGATAAAGATGAACCAGGTAAGAAATAAACTTACTCAGTATAATAAGACTGGGGGTGAGGGGGATTATACTCCTAATATTATGTACAGGCCTCAATTATAAATGCTGACTAATGGAAGAACTGTCCTTGTTGCCCATAGCAACCAGTCACCTTTCAGTGTTCTATAGAATGTTGAGAAATAGAATCTGTGCTGTGAATCGTTGCTATGGGCAACAGGGTCAGTTTTGCTATTAGAGAGTTTTGATAAATGAAGGACCAAATATTAGACATTTCCTGCTCATTTACATAGTTTTGTTTAAAATTATAATATATGCGCTGGAGCTATATCTATTAACCCCCCTTTGACCGGAAAAACTTTCGCTTTTTTTCTTCCTTCTTCGAAAAGCCATAACTTTTCTTTTATTTGCATGTGAGCTTGCTTTTTTAGTGGACCGAGCTGCAGTTTTGAAGAACACTATTTATTTTGTCTTTCAATTATTTAGAAAAGAGGGGAAAAAATCAAAGAGTGGTAAAATTGTGGGACGGGGGGAGGGATTCCGACATTGTTCTTTTCTATTGTGTTCATTGTGTGGTAAAAATGACCTCATAAAGTAATTCTCCATGTCAGTGACAAGTGTGGTAATGCTGAACATGCATGGGTTTCCTTTTGACATAAGTGGTGGAAGAAAATTAAAAATGTAATAAAAAACATTGATTTGTGTCTCCATATTCTGAGACATTGTAACTTTGTGATTGTGATACCTCAATGGCGCAGTGTAAAGGCTTCTTTATTGTGTATGAAGCTGTAGCTTTTAATGATCCTTTCTTGGGTAGACAGGACATTACGATATCTTTTTATTGCTATTGTTAGATATTTTTTTTTCTCATTTTAGTATTTACTGTTTGGGAAAATTATTTTTATATTTTTGTATAACGGACTTATACTAATGCCGTGATCCCAGTTATGCTTATTTTTCATTTTTTATTATTATTATTATTCATTAGGAAAGTTGTTTCATTCAAATTATATTTTTAAATAATTTTTTGGGTTTATTAATTTTTTTAAATTTATTTAATTTTTTAGTCTCCTTAGAAGACTTGAACCTGCAATTTTTTGATCGCTTGTACTACAAGTGCTTCTCACTAAATTAGAATATCATCAAAAAGTAAATTTATTTTTAGTTTTTCAATACAAAAAGTGAAACTCATATATTATATAGAGTCATTACAAACAGAGTGATCTATTTCAAGTGTTTATTTCTGTTAATGTTGATGATTATGGCTTACAGCCAATGAAAACACAAAAGTCATTATCTCAGTAAATTAGAATATTTTATAACACCAGTTTGAAAAATGATTTTAAAATCTGAAATGTATGTTCAGTAAATGAACTCAATACTTGGTCGGGGCGCCTTTTGCATCAATTACTGCATCAATGCCGCGTGGCATGGAGGCGATCAGCCTGTGGCACTGCTGTGGTGTTATGGAAGCCCAGGTGGCTTTGATAGCAGCCTTCAGCTCGTCTGCATTGTTGGGTCTGGTGTCTCTTATCTTCCTCTTGACAATACCCTATAGATTCTCTATGGGGTTAAGGTCAGGCAAGTTTGCTGGCCAATCAAGCACAGTGATAGTGTTGTTTTTAAACCAGGTATTATTTTTGTATTGAAGAACTGAAATAAATTAACTTTTTGATGATATTCTAATTTAGTGAGAAGCACCTGTATGTGCTGTAATGGAACTGTATCGCTGTATATGGCTATATTATATGTTATCATAAGAAATTAAACCAGGCTGGTCTAAACAGGAGGACAAAAGTGAAAGATATGGGTTTTCAGTAGGTCCAGATAGTCATTACAGTTAATTAACCTCTTGCAATTGTGACCTGGTAGGGGCTAATGGGTGCTGGTAGCAAATTGGCAATCACTTCATTTAAATACCACTGTCAGCATTGAAACGGTTAAACCGCAGTAATCAGAGTGTGCTCCAGTCGCTGTATTTATTGGCACGTGGCAACTATGTAATACAGCCGGTATCAGCCTGGTAAAATGCAGGCTCAGCGACTGAGCCCGCTCCATACACTTACCACACAACATGACAAACATTTCCATTATGTCTTCTCAAAGAGACTAACAAATCTTGTATCATCTCAGCAGGTGGAAGCCTTATGATGCCCTCTGACATAGCAGACATGCCAGCACATGCTGATGCCAGATCCCTTCTTTTACCCCAGAGAGAACTGGTTAAAATGGAAAATCCTGTTGACCTGTGCAGCCTTGAATTCCACAAAGATCTTGGAGTGGGAGGCTTTGGAAAGGTAAGTGTGAATTTCTCCTTCTCTGTGTTCCTCAATGTATCCTGCACCAGATACACAGGAGGATATACATATTCATTACAGGATGTTCATATGTAATGGTGATTGGGATAAACCAGTGATCCATTACACAGATCCCTATAATAGATGGGAGTTTGGTCTGATCTCCTTTGATTTTTCTCCAGGTCCTCTTGGCATCAGATCCGGTCAGCGGAGAACTGCTGGCTATTAAAATGATGGACAAGAGTCGTATTGATGAGGACACAATCTCTACAGAATTAGACATCCTCTGTATGGCCACTGGCTGCCGCTTCCTAACATCTCTGCGGGGGTTTATGGAAACACCATTAGAATATATATTAGCCATGGAGTATATGGCCGGAGGAGATCTGTTTCACCACCTGGCTCCATCTAATTCATTTGATATGGAAACATCAAGGTAAACTTCTAACAGCCAAATCCTAATAATCTGCTGCCCGTACATTGTAGTCCTAGAGTGTATGTAACCACTGATCCATCCTCTACTTTCTACTCCACAGACTCTTTGCGGCAGAAATGGTTTGCGGACTCCAGTTCCTCCATGAACACGGCGTGATACATTGGTAATCAGTTCATCTTCATAAATCTCTGTTGTCTCCTTACATATCTATTGTATAAAGTTATTTTCATGAATTATCCTCACAATCAGTATCTGCTCCTTCTCCCTTCAGTGACCTGAAGCCACAGAACATTCTCATCGATGACATGGGACATATAAAAATCTCTGACTTTGGCTTATCAGTCATGAATATGGGCGAAGATGACCTATTAGAAGAACAAGTTGGCACTCAGGGTTACATCGCACCTGAGGTAAAAAACATCCCAGTGTGATTGATGGCGATAGTAGGACTGAGTATTAATCTGAGTATCCTGCTCATATCTAATCACAGACTGGTCCTCATGGCCTCTGTGTGTAAATCCCCTCCCCGGTATATTCACCTCATCTCCTATATTATGTTCCCACAGATAATGGATGGAGAAGCCTTCAATCATCTGGCAGATTCCTTTTCATTTGGTGTCATCCTGTACATGATGATTGTGGGGAGCCAACCGTTCTATGGCAGCGGCACACTGGAGGAATACCACCGGTCTCTGCAGGAGGACGTCCCAGATATTCCAGACTGGATGCCCAACGATGCCCTTGACATCCTAGAAGGCGTAAGTAGGATCAGAGAAAGAAGGAAGATGAAGGACTATAAGGAAAGCTATAAGATATGATGTGGAGAGTCCATGGACATTGTGTAATAACGTATCAGTAATAATCCGTAATATAATGATTAATGGTCTCTCTCATTTTCCAGCTTCTTTGCAAATCTCCATCTGCCCGGTATGCTATAACATCCTTCATCCGAGAGCGCCCATTCTTCTACCCTATATACTGGTTCGACGTGGAGTCCGGCGAAGCCGACCCACCATTCCGATGGGGCGATGATGTAAGTATAGCACATAGGGACATCCATAGTGTTATCAATGCCCAGTAACACACATATCCACTATACACCTTATCATTATATCCACCCGGTATACATTATATATGTGAGGAGACGATTCTCAGATGTGTATATTTCTCGTCTTAAAATGGAGAATAGCGGCGCACACCATATCAAATTACTTCTTTATTAATGTCCTTTAAAACATATCAGCAGGGAGAGAGAGAAGGAGCAGGTGTGGCTGGTCAGACAGACCCGACAATATGTTTTAAAGCACATTAATGAAAAAGTAATTTTATACGGTGAGTGACGCTTTTCTCTATTTTTGGACAGCAATTGTTTCCCCAGTCTGGGGTGTATTTAGCTGAGCACTACTGTGGTCCACGAACCCTTTCTTAATTGTGCAACTCGCAACATTGTACTCAGACTTTATGATAGTGCAGAATCGCCTAACTTTCTTTATTTTGAATATATTTCTCTCCTTACAGGAGGATTAGGCTGATATAAATCAGCCCCATTCCAGTAACATCTAGGAATGAAGCTTTCCATTAATCGGATGAGACAATTACACTGGACTTTCTTATTTACCGGACTGTGACAAACTTACCGATCTTCCACCACATAACATCAACGTACATTTGAGCACCAAACATCCAGGGATTCATTCCGATCGCCATATTTGGGGTCAGGAAGGAATTTTTTTCCCTTGATATGAGGATGATCCAACAACGAGTCCTCAGGGTTATTTTTCGCCTTCCTCTGGATCAACATAGCAAGTAATTAAAGGATGAAATTGAAGGATTTCTTTCAGCCATACTTGCTATGTCACCATCTGGACGACTCATCTACAATGTGGTGGTAAGGAGACGACTATCAGATATGGACAGACAGAAGGCAGCCGCTGCTCCTTCTCCTACCAGACAGGAAAAAAAGAAGGTAGCGGCTGCTCCTTCACCTACCGGATATGGACAGACAGAAGAAAGCGGCTGCTCCTTCTTATAATTGGCCAAGTAAAGAGAGATGGAAGCGGCTGCTCCTTCTCATACTTGGCCATGTAGCGACAGAATGAAGCGGCTGCTTCTTCTACTACCTGGCTGTGGACAGAGAGAAGAAGCGGCTGCTCCTTCTCATACTTGGCCATGTAGCGACAGAATGAAGCGGCTGCTTCTTCTACTACCTGGCTGTGGACAGAGAGAAGAAGCGGCTGCTCCTTCTCATACTTGGCCATGTAGCGACAGAATGAAGCGGCTGCTTCTTCTACTACCTGGCTGTGGACAGAGAGAAGAAGCGGCTGCTCCTTCATCTACCTAGCCATGGTGAAACAGAAGGCCGTATGGTTGATCGCAGTGCTGTAGGAATCCAGGAAAACTCCAACTGCATAGATCACACATTCCTGCTCTTCTCCTCTCCGTCATGTGTGATCCAGACCTGAATGTCCAAAAACAGCTCAAGTGCAACCAAAGGCCTGAAGAGCGGAATCATCATCTGCTCCTTTCTATAGAAAGTGACTGTATCTACAGACTTTCTTTTTTCATCTTTGCATATTATTAACAACTTATATGCACAAATATATATATTGAACATCTATGGTGTTTCTGGTTAGATTATTCTTATATACAGAACTGCTTGTTGGTATGTTTAATAATATCATAATTGAGCGAACCTTTCAAGGGTTGGTTTGGTTCTGCTCGGCGAACTTACCGATGTTCGTCGAACGGTTCGACGAACATATCCGAATCCCATTGCATTCAATGGGAGGCAAAACCAAACGCATACACAACACGTTCAAAGGGACCGAAAAGCTGCCAAAACAGCTCAAATTATGGGCAGACACCAGGAAAAGTGGCATCAATTGACCCACAGTACAAATTTTATAATGGCACAGCAGCAGTCAGCCATGGGCCATGCATGAGGTATCAGGGTATGGGCCAGCATTTATAGCTTTGAATTTAACTTCAAATTAAGACGAGGTGGGTGAGGGATCGGTGTAGGCCTGCTGTGCTGGGAGCCCTGATACCACATGCAACAGTTCAACCTGCTTTTCTGGTCAGCCACACTCAGGTGGCACAAACATCAGTTTCATAGACTACTATTGATAGAAAAATGTAAGGATAGTAACACAGGTAGTTGACTGAAAGTAAGTGCACGCCTTCCGATCTGAGAGCCCTAGCGCTACAGGCAACACACATGAAGGAGATCCAAAGAGGAGTCTCCAGATTTAAAAAAATTAAAGGCAGACACCACCAAAGTGGCATCAATTTCACCAGAGTAAAAATAGTATAATGGGGACCGACACCTCTTCCACTACAGGAAACCCAGCAGATGGAAACCCAACTTGGAGTCTCCATGTTTTGAAAAAATAGGGGCAGACACCAACAAAGTGACATCAATTTCACCAAAGTAGAAATAGTATAATGGGGACCTACTCCCCTTGCACTACAGGAAACACACCAGATGGACACTAGAGATGAGGAAACTTTCAAAGTTCGGTTCTGCTTGGCGAACTTCCCGATGTTCGCTGAACGGTTCGCCGAGCAAATCCGAATCCCATTGCATTCAATGAAAGGTAAAACCAAAAGCATACACAACACCTTCAAAGGGACCCAAAAGCTGCCAAAACAGCTCAAATTAGCTGCAGACACCAGGAAAAGTGGCATCAATTGACCCACAGTACAAATAGTATAATTATTATTATTTATTATTACAGCGCCATTTATTCCATGGCGCTTTACATGTGAAAAGGGCTATACATAGCAAACAACAAGTACAATAATCTTGAACAAAAAAAAGAGTCACCGACTGGTACAAGAGGAGAGCGGACCATGCAAGCGAAGGCTCACAAACAATCTACTAGGAATGGGTGAGGATACAGAAGGTGAGGGTAGAGATGGTCGTGCAGCGATATGGTGGAGCGAGGATTACTGCAAGTTGTACGCTTGTCCGAAGAGGTAAGTCTTCAGGTTCCTTTTGAAGGTGTTCACGGTAGGCGAGAGTCTCATGTATGTTGGGGTTGAGAGTTGCAGAGTAGCGGAGATGCACAGGACAAATCTTGTATGCGATTGTGGGAAGAGGAGATAAGAGGGGAGCAGAGAAGGAGATCCTGTGAGGAACGGAGGTTGTGTGCAGGTAAGCACTGGGAGACTAGGTCAGAGATGTATGGAAGAGACAGATTTTGGATGGCTTTGTAAGCCAAAGTTAGGGTTTTGAACTGGAGTCTTTGGGCAACAGGGAGCCAGTACAGGGATTGACAGGTGGATAAGTCGGCCAGCAGAGTTTAGGATAGATTGGAGGGGTGCAAGAGTTTTAGAAGTGAGGCCACAGAGCAGGAGCTTGTAGTAGTCGAGGCGGGAGATAATGAGGGCGTGCACTAGTGCTTTTGCAGATTCATGGTTGAGAAATGTGCAGATCAGAGAGATATTTTGGAGTTGGAGTCGGCAGGAAGTGGAAAGTGCTTGGATCTCAGGTTTGAAACTAGATCTCAGGTTAAACTAGAAGAAGAGGGGATGGGAAGAAAAACGCCGGACACGATCATGCAACCAGAGAACATACTAATGAAAGATATGAAGTGCGACAAAGAAGGTCCAAGACAAGATACTTGGAAGGGAGGTAAGAAAATTTCTAATACAATCCACAGGGAGAAGATTGGAACAAAACAAAATCGTGTAAACTGCGTGCTAGCAAATGCCAGGAGCCTGACAAACAAGATGGATGAACTGGAAGCAGAAATATCTACAGGTAACTATGACATAGTGGGAATAACCGAGACATGGTTAGATGAAAGCTATGACTGGGCAGTTAACTTACAGGGTTACAGTCTGTTTAGAAGGGATCGAAGAAGTCGGAAAGGGGGTGGAGTCTGTCTATATGTAAAGACGTGTCTAAAGCCTACAATACGGGAGGATGTATGGGAGGGAAATGAGGAGGTCGAGTCCTTATGGGTGGAGATACATGGGGCAAAAAACAATAATAAAATTATCATAGGAGTCTGTTATAAACCACCAAATATAGCAGAAGCCACGGAAAGTCTATTAATGAGACAAATAGACGAAGTAGCAAAAAATAACGAGGTGATTATTATGGGGGACTTCAACTACCCCGATATAGACTGGGAAACCGAAAGCTGTAGATCTCAGAAAGGAAACAGGTTTCTGTCAATTATCAAAGACAATTATTTGTCACAACTTGTGCAGGAACCAACTAGAGGGACGGCCCTTTTAGACTTAATATTAACTAACAGGCCAGACAGAATAACTGAGGTGCAGGTCGGGGGGCACCTGGGAAATAGTGACCACAACATTATACAATTCCACATGTGCTTCAGTAGGGTGCCCAGCAAGGGAGTCACAAAAACACTGAACTTCAGGAGGGCAAAGTTTGATCAGCTAAGAGATGCCCTTCACCTTATAGACTGGGATAGTATCTTTAGTAATAGGAGCACGGATAGAAAATGGGACATTTTCAAAACAGTTCTACATAGTCACTGTAGAAGGTACATACCTTATGGGAATAACAGGGCTAGGAATAGGAGGAAGCCAATGTGGCTAAATAAGGAAGTCAAGAGGGCAATGAAAAACAAAAAAAGGGCTTTCGGTAAACTTAAACAAGAAGGCAGCGAGGAAGCGCTAATATCTTATAGGGAAAAAAACAAAATCTGTAAGAAACAAATAAGAATAGCAAAAGAGGAGACAGAGAGACTAATTGCCAAGGAAAGTAAAACGAATCCCAAACTGTTCTTTAACTATATAAACAGTAAAAGGATTAAAACTGATGGCGTTGGCCCATTGAAAAATAACCTGGGTAAAATCATAGAGGGCGATGAGGGTAAAGCAAACCTACTCAATAGCTTCTTCTCCACTGTTTTCACAAAAGAAAACAATTTATCGGAGGAAATGCAGAGTGATAAAGGAAATCCTCCGCTAAATATCACCCACCTAACCCAGGAGGATGTTCAGAAACGCCTAAATAATATCAAAATAGACAAGTCACCAGGCCCAGATGACATACACCCCCGGGTACTAAAAGAATTAAGTAATGTGATAGACAGGCCGCTGTATCTTATATTCAAGCACTCTTTATGGACAGGGACTGCCCCACTAGACTGGCGCCAAGCAAATGTGGTACCAATATTCAAAAAGGGGTCTAAAAGTGACCCTGGGAACTATAGACCAGTCAGCTTAACGTCTGTTGTGGGTAAATTGTTTGAAGGATTTCTTAGAGATGCTATTGTAGAATATCTTAATGATAATAACTGTCTAACTCCATATCAACATGGATTCATGAGGGATCGCTCCTGCCAAACAAACCTGATCGCCTTCTACGAGGAGGTGAGCTCACAGCTGGACCGGGGAGAGTCAGTGGATGTTGTATACCTTGACTTCTCCAAAGCGTTTGATACCGTGCCACACAAAAGGTTGGTATATAAAATGAGAATGCTTGGTCTGGGGGATAATGTGTGCAAGTGGGTAAATAGCTGGCTGAGTGATAGAAAGCAGAGGGTGGTTATCAATGGAGTAAGCTCAGGGTGTGTCAGGGTTACTAGCGGGGTGCCTCAAGGGTCTGTCTTGGGCCCTATATTATTTAATATATTTATTAATTATCTAGTGGAAGGGTTGCATAGTAAAATAGCAATATTTGCAGATGATACTAAACTTTGTAAAGTAGTTAATACAGATGAGGACAGGGCACAGCTACAGGAGGATTTAGATAAATTGGGGAGTTGGGCCAAAAAATGGCAAATGGGGTTCAATGCCGATAAATGTAAGGTCATGCACATGGGAAAGAAAAACAGCAGTCACCCATACATATTAAATGGGAAACCGTTGGGGAAATCTGACATGGAGTCTTGGTTAACAGCAAATTAAATTGGAGTGCCCAGTGTCAGGCAGCAGCTGCGAAGGCAAATAGAGTCATGGCATGCATCAGAAGAGGAATAGGGGCATATGATGAGAACATTGTTCTTCCTCTGTATAAAGCGCTGGTAAGGCCGCACTTAGAATATTGTGCACAGTTCTGGGCTCCGGTGCTCAGGAAAGACATATTGGAGCTAGAGAGGGTACAAAGGAGGGCGACTAAGGTAATAAAGGGAATGGAGGGACTAGAATACCCAGAGAGGTTGTCAAAATTAGGCCTATTTACATTGGAAAAGAGAAGGCTTAGGGGAGACCTCATAAACATGTATAAATACATCAGGGGGCAGTACAGAGATCTCTCCCATGACCTGTTTATACCAAGGATGGTGACAAAGACGAGGGGGCACACTATGCGTCTGGAGGAAAGGAGGTTCCTGCACCAGCATAGAAGGGGATTCTTTACGGTCAGAGCCGTGAGACTCTGGAACTCTCTGGGAGAGGAAGTGGTGATGTCCAACTCACTTAAAGAGTTCAAGAGAGGCCTGGACGCCTTTCTTGAGAACAATAAAATTACATCTTATGCTTAGTTAATTAATCCAGGGATTTAATCTTACTGCCAGATTGGTGTCGGGAAGTGAATTTTTCCTCAGTGATGTAAATTGGCCTATACCTCATGGTTTTTTGTTGCCTTCCCCTGGATCAACGCTGCGGAATAGCTGCAGTGCACAAGAAATAGGCTGAACTGGATGGACGCTTGTCTTTTTTCGGCCTTATAAACTATGTAACTATGTAACTATGTAAGATCAGAGTCAAGTTTGTAGGACTGGGGAGAGTGGGTAGCCATTGACTTTGATGGATAGGTCAGCTGAAGGGGTTGAATGAGATGGTGGAAAGATAATTGTGACATGCAGAAGCAGGGCTGTTGCTTCCAAAGCATCCAGCAACTGTTACAAATAACACAAGCACAGGAGACAGGAAGTGTTGTGCTTCAGAAGCATCCAGCAACTAGAGGGCTTAACACGGTCACAGGAGACAGGGAGTGTTTTAGCAGAGCCCCAGGGGGACTGTGGTGAACTTGTTATTGTAGTCTGGCTCAAGCCGAAGAGAGAGGTGGTGTGTATCTGACAGAAGGCAACTAAACAGGATTGAAGAGAAGACTGAAGGCAGATGAGAGGGGTGTCGGTACAGGGGTAGCACTGCTGCAGCAAGGCATGTCCCCTGAAAGCCGGAGGAGTGTCAGCTCCAGTAAGGGGGCAAATAGGAGAGCAGGGCAAGTCAGGCAGGTGCTGGTAGTGGGGGACTCAATTATTAGGGGAACAGATAGGGCAATCTGTCACAAAGACAGGGATCGTCGAACAGTGTGCTGCCTACCTGGCGCTCGAGTCCGGCACATCGCTGATCGGGTTGACAGATTACTGGGAGGGGCTGGTGAGGACCCAGCGGTCATGGTGCACATTGGCACAAATGACAAAGTTAGAGGTAGGTGGAAGGTCCTTAAAGATGATTTCAGGGAATTAGGCTGCAAGCTTAGAGCAAGGACCTCCAAGGTGGTATTCTCGGAAATACTACCTGTACCATGTGCCACGCCAGAGAGGCAACGGGAGATTAGGGAGAAAAATAAGTGGCTCAAGAACTGGTGTAGGAAGGAGGGATTTGGGTTCCTGGAGAACTGGGCTGACTACGCTAGGGAACGGCTGCACCTCAATGGGGAGGGTGCAGCTGTGCTGGGGAGAAAATGGCTAGAAGGTTGGAGGAGTGATTAAACTAGGGATTGGGGGGAGGATGTTCATTTTATAGCTGGGGAAGATAGTGCAGAGAATGACCTGGGCACAAATAAAGAAATTGGGGGTGGGGTTAGAACAGTCAATAAAGTAAGAAGGAATAGAGGTACAGAGAGATACATAAAATGCATGTACACTAATGCCAGAAGCCTCACCAACAAAATGGAGGAATTAGACTTAATTTTGTTGGAAAATAATTATGGCATGGTGGGGATAGCTGAGACATGGCTGGACGAGAGCCATGACTGGGCAGTTAACTTACAGGGCTATAGTCTGTTCTGAAATGACCGTACAAACAAGCGAGGGGGGTGTGTGTTTATATGTAAAATCATCCTTAAAACCCATCTTGCGGGAGAATATATGTGAATATAATGAAAATGTAGAGTCCCTGTGGGTGGAGATAAGGGGAAGGGGAAAAAATAATAAATTACTGATAGGGGTTTCTTATAATCTCCAAAAATAATGGAAGCAGTGGAGAATATCCTTGTAAAGCAAATAGATGAAGTAGCGACTCAAGGAGAACTCATTATTATGGGGGACTTCAACTACCCTGAAATACATTGGGGGACAGAAACCTGTAGTTCAAGCAAAGGTAATAGGTTTTTGACTACTATGAGAGACAATTACCTTTCACAACTGGTTAAGGAACAAACAAGAAGGGGGGCACTGCTAGACCTAATATTTACCAACAAGCCAGACCGCATATCAAATATACGAGTTGGGGGTCACTTGGGTAATAGTGATTACAAAATAATAAGTTTTCATGTAACCTTTAATAAGATGGGTAGTAGAGGGGTTACAAGGACACTAAACTTCAGGAAGGCAAATTTCCAACGGTTGAGAGATGATCTTAGTGCAATATACTGGGACGATATCCTGAGACATAAAGCTACACAAAGCAAATGGGAGACATTTATTAGCATCCTGAATAGGACCGTTGCACAATGTATACCCTATGGGAATAAACATGCTAGAAATAGGAGGAAACCACTATGGCTAAATAGAGCTGTAAGGGGCGCAATAAGTGACAAAAAGAAAGCATTTAGAGAACTAAAGCTAGTAGGTAGTGATGAGGCATTAAATAAATATAGAAAATTAAATAAATTCTGTAAAAACCAAATCAAGGCAGCAAAGATTGAGACAGAGAGAATCATTGCCAGATAAAGTAAAAATAATCCCAAAATATTCTTTAACTACACAAATAGTAAAAAACTAAAAAATGATAGTGTTGGTCCCCTTAAAAATAGTCTGGGTGAAATGGTGGATGAGGATGAGGAAAAAGCCAATATGCTAAATGATTTTTTTCAACCGTATTTACACAAGAAAATCGCATGACAGAAAACATGATAAGTCAGTGATAACAAAAATTCTCCATTAAATGTCACTTGCTTAACCCAGCAGGAAGTACGGCGGCGTCTAAAAATCACTAAAGTTGACAAATCCCCGGGCCCGGATGGGATACACCCACGAGAACTGCAGGAATTAAGTAACGTCATAGATAGACCATTATTTTTAATCTTTAAAGATTCCATAATAACAGGGTCTGTACCACAGGACTGGCGTATAGCAAATGTGGTGCCAATATTCAAAAAGGGGACAAAAACTGAACTTGGAAGTTATAGGCCAGTAAGCTTAACCTCTACTGTGTGTAAAATCCTGGAGGGTTTCCTAAGAGATGCTATACTAGAGTATCTGAGGAGGAATAACTTCATGACCCAATATCAACATGGGTTTACGAGGGACCGTTCCTGTCAAACTAATTTGATCAGTTTTTATGAGGAGGCAAGTTCCGGACTGGACCAAGGAAATGAAGTGAATGTTGTGTATATGGACTTTTCAAAAGCTTTTGATACAGTTCCACGCAAAAGATTGATACATAAAATGAGAACAATGGGGATAGGGGAAAATATATGTAAGTGGGTTAAGAATTGGCTCAGTGATAGGAAACAAAGGGTGGTTATTAATGGAACGCACTCAGACTGGGTCTCAGTTAACAGTGGGGTACCACAGGGGTCAGTATTGGGCCCCCTTCTTTTTAACATATTTATTAATGACTTTTTAGAGGGCATACAGAGTAATATTTCAATATTTGCAGATGACACTAAACTCTGCAGGGTAATCAATACAGAGGAGGGTAATTTTATATTACAGGAGGATCTGTGTAAACTAGAACCTTGGGCTGATAAATGGCAAATGAGCTTTAATGGGGATAAATGTAAGGTAATGCACTGGGACAGAGGAAATAAATTGTATAATTATATGCTTAATTGAAAAACACTGTGCAAAACTGGAACTGAAAAAGACCTGGGTGTATTGGTGGACGACAAGCTCACGTTTAGTGGCCAGTGTCAGGCAGCTGCTGCAAAGGCAAATAAAATAATGGGATGCATTAAAAGAGGCATAGATGCTCATGAGGAGAACATAATTTTACCTCTATACAAGTCACTAGTGCGACCACACTTAGAATACTGTGTACAGTTCTGGTCTCCGGTGTATAAGAAAGACATAGCTGAACTAGAGCGGGTGCAGAGAAGAGCGACCAAGGTTATTAGAGGACTGGGGGGTCTGCTATACCAAGACAGGTTATTACACTTGGGGTTATTTACTGAGGAAAAACTAAGGCTTAGGGGTGATCTTATTACTATGTACAAGTATATGAGGGGACAGTACAAAGACCTTTCTACTGATCTTTTTACTCTGAGACCAGAGACGGGGACAAGGGGGCATCTTCTACGTCTGGAGGAAAGAAGGTTTAATAATAATCACAGACGCGGATTCTTTACTGTAAGAGCAGAGAGACTATGGAACTCTCTGCCGCATGATGTTGTAATGAGTGATTCACTATTAAAATTTAAGAAGGGCATGGATGCCTTTCTTGAAAAGTATAATATTACAGGTTATACAGTGGTGGCCAAAAGTATTGGCACCCCTGCAATTCTGTCAGATAATACTCAGTTTCTTCCTGAAAATGATTGCAATCACAAATTCTTTGTTATTATTCTCTTCATTTAATTTGCTTGCAAGGAAAAAACACAAAAGAGAATGAAGCAAAAATCAAATCATTGATCATTTCACACAAAACTCCAAAAATGGGCCAGACAAAAGTATTAGCACCCTCAGCCTAATACTTGGTTGCACAACCTTTAGCCAAAATAACTGCGAACAACCGCTTCCGGTAACCATCAATGAGTTTCTTACAATGCTCTGCTGGAATTGTAGACCATTCTTCTTTGGCAAACTGCTCCAGGTCCCTGATATTTGAAGGGTGCCTTCTCCAAACTGCCATTTTGAGATCTCTCCACAGGTGTTCTATGGGATTCAGGTCTGGACTCATTGCTGGCCACCTTAGAAGTCTCCAGTGCTTTCTCTCAAACCATTTTATAGTGCTTTTGGAAGTGTGTTTTGGGTCATTGTCCTGCTGGAAGACCCATGACCTGTGAGGGAGACCCAGCTTTCTCACACTGGGCGCTACATTATGCTGCAAAATTTGTTGGTAGTCTTCAGACTTCATAATGACATGGACACGGTCAAGCAGTCCAGTGCCAGAGGCAGCAAAGCAACCCCAAAACATCAGGGAACCTCCGCCATGTTTGACTGTAGGGACCGTGTTCTTTTCTTTGAATACCTCTTTTTTTTCCTGTACACTCTATGTTGATGCTTTTTGCCAAAAAGCTCTACTTTTGTCTCATCTGACCAGAGAACATTCTTCCAAAACGTTTTAGGCTTTCTCAGGTAAGTTTTGGCAAACTCCAGCCTGGCTTTTTTATGTCTCGGGGTAAGAAGTGGGGTCTTCCTGGGTATCCTACCATACAGTCCCTTTTCATTCAGACGCCGACGGATAGTACGTGTTGACACTGTTGTACCCTCGGACTGCAGGGCAGCTTGAACTTGTTTGGATGTCAGTCAAGGTTCTTTATTCACCATCCGCACAATCTTGCGTTGAAATCTCTCGTCAATTTTTCTTTTCCGTCCACATCTAGGGAGGTTAGCCACAGTGCCATGGGCTTTAAACTTCTTGATGACACTGCGCACGGAAGACACAGGAACATTCAGGTCTTTAGAGATGGACTTGTAGCCTTGAGAATGTTCATGCTTCCTCACAATTTGGTTTCTCAAGTCCTCAGACAGTTCTTTGGTCTTCTTTCTTTTCTCCATGCTCAATGTGGTACACACAAGGACACAGGACAGAGGTTGAGTCAACTTTAATCCATGTTAACTGGCTGCAAGTGTGATTTAGTTATTGCCAACACCTGTTAGGTGCCACAGGTAAGTTACAGGTGCTGTTAATTACACGAATTAGAGAAGCATCACATGATTTTTGAAACAGTGCCAATACTTTTGTCCACCCCCTTTTTTAGGTTTGGTGTGGAATTATATCCAATTTGGCTTTAGGACAATTCTTTTTGTGTTTTTTCATTGAAGACAAATTAAATGAAGATAATAATGCCAAAGAATTTGTGATTGCAATCATTTTCAGGAAGAAACTGAGTATTATCTGACAGAATTACAGGGGTGCCAATACTTCTGGCCACCACTGTAGTATATAATGGCCGACATATATTGCTCAATATAGTATCATGGCCCCATCTACTATATAATTGGCTTATCCCGTCTGTCTGTCCGTCCAGGAATTGCCGGCCGGACCAATCAGCGAAGCGGGATTTCAGAACAAGATGGCGGCCGTTAGCTCCATACTGTATATACTGGGCCCCATATATTGCTCCATACAGTATATACTGGGCCCTATATATTGCTTCATACAGTATAATGGCCCCATATAGTATATAATGGCAGACATATATTGCTCCATACAGTATAATGGCCCCATATAGTATATAATAGGCCCCATATATTGCTCCATACAGTATATAATAGGCCCCATATATTGCTCCACACAGTATATAATAGGCCCCATATATTGCTCCACACAGTATATAATGGGACCCATATATTGCTCCATACAGTATATAATAGGCCCCATATATTGCTCCACACAGTGTATCATGGGCCCCATATATTGCTCCATACAGTATATACTGAGCCCCATATATTGCTGCACAGTATAATTTCCCCTTATAATATATAAAGGGCCACATTTTTTGCTTCATACTGTATATACTGGGCCCCATATATTGCTTCATACAGTATACACTTGGCCCCATATATTGCTCCATACTGTATATACTGGGCCCCATATATTGCTCCATACAGTACTTACTGGGCCCCATAAATTGCTGCACAGTATAATGGCCCCATATAGTATATAATAGCCCCATATATTGCTCCATACAGTATATACTGGACCCCATATATTGCTCCATACAGTATATACTGAGCCCCATATATTGCTGCACAGTATAATTTCCCCTTATAATATATAAAGGGCCACATTTTTTGCTTCATACTGTATATACTGGGCCCCATATATTGCTCCATACAGTACTTACTGGGCCCCATAAATTGCTGCACAGTATAATGGCCCCATATAGTATAAAATAGGCCCGATATATTGCTCCATATAGTATAATGGCCACATATAGTATATAATGGGCCCTATATATTGCTCCATACAGTATATACTGGGCCCCATATATTGCTGCACAGTATAATGGCCCCATATAGTATATAATGGGCTCCATAAATTGCTAAACAGTATAATGGCCCCAATATAATATATAAGGGGCCCCATATATTGCTCCATACAGCATAATGGCCCCATGTAGTATAATGACCACATATAGTATATAATAGGCCCCATATATTGCTCCATACAGTATAATGGCCACATATAGTGTATAATGGGCCCCATATATTGCTCCATACAGTATATAATGAGCCCCATATATTGCTCCATACAGCATAATGGCCCCATATAGTGCTCCATACAGTATAATGACCACATATAGTATCTAATAGGCCCCATATAGTGCTCCATACAGTATAATGGTCCCCATATATTGCTCCATACAGTATATACTGGGCCCCATATATTGCTCCATACAGTATATACTGGGCCCCAGATATTGATCCACAGTATAATGGCCCCATATAGAATATAACGGGCCCCATATATTGATGCATACAGTATAATGGCTCCATATATTATATAATGGGCCCCATATATTGCTCCATACAGTATATACTGAGCCCCATATATTGCTCCATACAGTAAAATGGCCACGTATAGTATATAATAGGCCCCATATATTGCTCCATACAGTATAATGGCCCCATATAGTATATAATGTGCCCCATATATTGCTCCCATACAGTATATACTGAACCCCATATACAGTTATATGAAAAAGTTTGGGCACCCCTATTAATCTTAAGCTTAATGTTTTATAAAAATTGGTGTTTTTGCAACAGCTATTTCAGTTTGATATATGTAATAACTGTTGGACACAGTAATGTTTCTGCCTTGAAATGAGGTTTATTGTACTAACAGAAAATGTGCAATCTGCATTCAAACAAAATTTGACCGATGCATAAGTATGGGCACCTCACCAGAAAAGTGACATTAATATTTAGTAGATCCTCCTTTTGCAAAAATAACAGCCTCTAGTCGCTTCCTGTAGCTTTTAATGAGTTCCTGGATCCTGGATGAAGGTATTTTTGACCATTCCTCTTTACAAAACAATTCCAGTTCAGTTAAGTTTGATGGTCGCCGAGCATGGACAGCCCTCTTCAAATGACCCCACAGATGTTCAATGATATTCAGGTCTGGGGACTGGGATGACCATTCCAGAACATTGTAATTGTTCCTCTGCATGAATGCCTGAGTAGATTTGGAGCGGTGTTTTGGATCATTGTCTTGCTGAAAGATCCATCCCCTGCGTAACTTCAACTTTATCACTGATTCTTGAACATTATTGTCAAGAATCTGCTGATACTGAGTGAAATTCATGCGTCCCTCAACTTTAACAAGATTGCCGGTGCCGGCATTGGCCACACAGCCCCAAAGCATGATGGAACCTCCACCAAATTTTACTGTGGGTAGCAAGTGTTTTTCTTGGAATGCTATGTTTTTTTGCCGCCATGCATAACGCCTTTTTGTATGACCAAACAACTCAATCTTGGTTTCATCAGTCCAAAGGACCTTCTTCCAAAAAGAAATTGGCTTCTCCAAATGTGCTTTTGCATACCTCAGCCGACTGTTTGTGGTGTGCTTGCAGAAATGGCTTCTTTCGCATCACTCTCCCATACAGCTTCTCCTTGTGCAAAGTGCGTTGTATAGTTGACCGATGCACAGTGACACCATCTGCAGCAAGTTGATGCTGCAGCTCTCTGGAGGTGGTCTGAGGATTGTCCTTGACTGATCTCACCATTCTTCTTCTCTGCCTTTCTGATGTTTTTCTTGGCCTGCCACTTCTGGCCTTAACAAGAACTGTCCCTGTGTTCTTCCATTTCCTTACTATGTTCCTCACAGTGGAAACTGACAGGTTAAATCTCTGAGACAGCTTTTTGTATCCTTCCCCTGAACAACTATGTTGAATAATCTTTGTTTTCAGATCATTTGACAGTTGTTTTGAGGAGCCCATGATGCCACTCTTCAGAGGAGATTCAAACAGGAGAACAACTTGCAAGTGGCCACTTTAAGTAGCTTTTCTCATGATTGCAAACACCTGGCTATGAAGTTCAAAGCTCAATAAGGTTACAAAACCAATAAAAGTGCTTTAGTAAGTCAGTAAAAAGTAGGTAGGAGTATTTAAACCAAGAAAATGATAAGGGTGCCCATACTTATGCACCTGTCAAATTTTGTTTGAATGCAGATTGCACATTTTCTGTTAGTACAATAAACCTCATTTCAAGGTAGAAACATTACTGTGTCCAACAGTTATTACATATATCAAACTGAAATAGCTGTTTCAAAAACACCAATTTTTATAAAACATTAAGCTTAAGATTAATAGGGGTGCCCAAACTTTTTCATATAACTGTATTGCTGCACAGTATAATGGCCCCTTATAGCATATAATGGGCCCCATATATTGCTCCATACAGTATAATGGCCCCATATAGTGTATAATGTGCCACATATTTTGCTCCATACTGTATATACTAGGCACCATAAATTGCTCAATACAATATAATGGCCCCATATAGTATATAATAGGCCCCATATAGTGCTCCAAACAGTAGAATGGGCCCCATATATTGCTCCACACAGTATATACTGGACCCCATATAATGCTCCATTAAGTATAATGGCCCCATATAGTATATAATGGGCCCCACATATTGCTCCATACAGTATAATGGCCCAATATAGTGCTCCATACAGTATATACTGGACCCCATATATTGCTACATAAAGTATAATGGCCCCATATAGTATATAATGAGCCCCATATATTGTTCCATACAGTATACTGGCCACATATATTTCTCCATACAGTATAATAGCCCCTTATAGTATATAATAGGCCCCACATATTACTCCATACAGTATAATAGCCCCATATATTGCTACATACAGTATATGATGGGCCCCATATATTTCTCCATAGAGTATATAATGGGCCCCATATATTGCTCCATAAAGTATATACTGAGCCCCATTTAATGATCCATACACTATAATGGCCTCATATAGTATATAATACGCACCATATATTGCTCTATACAGTATAATGGCCCCATATAGTATATAATAGGCCCCTTATATTGCTCCATACAGTATAATGGCCCCATATAGTATATAATTGGCCCCATGTATTGCTCCATACAGTATAATGACCTCATATAGTATATAATGGGCCCATATATTGCTCCATACAGTATAATGGCCCCATATAGTATATAATGGGCCCTATATATTGTTCCATACAGTATATACTGGGTCCTCTAAATTGCTCCAAACAATATAAAGGCCCCATGTAGTATATAATGGGCCCAATGTATTGCTCCACACATTATATACTGGGCCCCATAAATTGTTCCATACAATTTAATTGCCCCATATAGTATATAATGGGCTCCATGTTTTGCTCTATGCGGAATATTCTGGGCCCCATAAATTGTTCCATACAGTATAATAGCCCCATATAGTATATAATGGCCTACATATATTGCTCCATACAGTATCATGGCCCCATATACCATATAAGAGGCCCCATATATTGCTCCATACAGTATATACTGAGCCCCATATATTGCTGCACAGTATAATTTCCCCTTATAATATATAAGGGCCACATTTTTTGCTCCATACTGTATATAATGGGCCCCATATATTGCTCCATACAGTACATACTGGACCCCATATATTGCTTCATACAGTATAATGGCCCCATATAGTATATAATGGCCTACATATATTGCTCCATACAGTATCATGGCCCCATATACCATATAAGAGGCCCCATATATTGCTCCACACAGTATATAAAGGGCCCCATATATTGCTCCATACAGTATATACTGAGCCCCATATATTGCTGCACAGTATAATTTCCCCTTATAATATATAAGGGCCACATTTTTTGCTCCATACTGTATATAATGGGCCCCATATATTGCTCCATACAGTATATACTGGGCCCCATATATTGCTCCATACAGTACAAACTGGGCCCCATATATTGCTCTATACTGTATATACTGGGCCCCATATATTGCTCCATACAGTACTTACTGGGCCCCATATATTGCTGCACAGTATAATGGCCCCATATATTGCTCCATACAGTATAATGGCCCCATATAGTGTATACTGTGCCACATATTTTGCTCCAAACTGTATATACTGGGTACCATAAATTGCTCAATACAGTATAATGGCCCCATATAGTGCTCCATACAGTATAATGGGCCCATATATTGCTCCATACAGTATATACTGGACCCCATATATTGCTCCATAAAGCATAATGGCCCCATATAGTATATAATGGACCCCATATATTGCTCCATATGGTATAATAGCCCCTTATAGTATATAATTGGGCCCCACATATTGCTCCATACAGTATAATGGCCCCATATAGTGCTCTATACAGTATATACTGGACCCCATATATTGCTCTATAAAGTATAAAGGCCGCATATAGTATATAATGAGCCCCATATATTGTTCCATACAGTATAATGGCCACATATATTTCTCCATACAGTATAACCCCCTCATATAGTATATGATAGGCTCCATATATTGCTCCATAGAGTATATACTGGGCCCCATATATTGCTCCATACAGTATAATGGCCCCATATATTATATAATGGGCCCAATATATTGCTCCATAGAGTATATACTAGGCCCATATATTGCTCCATACAGTATAATGGCCCCATATATTATATAATGGGCCCAATATATTGCTCCATACAGTATATACTGGGCCCTAGATACTGTTCCATACAGTATAATGGTCACATATAGTATATAATAGGTCCCATATATTGCTCCATACAGTGTAATGGCCATATATAGTATATAATAGGCCCCAAATATTGCTCCATACAGTATATACTGGGCCCCATATATTGCTGCAAAGTATAATGGCCCCATGTAATATATAAAGGGCCACATTTTTTGCTCAATACTGTATATACTGGGCCCCAATATATTGCTAAATACAGTATATACTGGGCCCCATATACAATATAATTGCTCCATATAGTATATAATGGGCTCCATAAATTGCTCCATACAGTATAATGGACCCATATATTATACAATGGGCCCAATATATTGCTCCATACAGTATATACTGGGCCCCATATATTGCTCCATAATGTATATACTGGGCCCAATATATTGCTCCATACACTTCTTACTGTGCCCCTTATATTGCTGCACAGTATTATGGCCCCATATAGTATAAAATAAGCCCGATATATTGTTCCATATAGTATAATGGCCACTTATAGTATATAATGGGCCCCATATATTGCTCCATATAGTATATACTGGGCCCCATATATTGCTGCACAGTATAATGGCCCCATATAGTATATAATAGGCTCCATAAATTGCTAAATACAGTAAAATGGCCCCATATAATATATAATGGGCCCCATATATTGCTCCATACAGCATAATGGCCCCATATAGTGCTCCATATAGTATAATGACCACATATAGTATATAATAGGCCCCATATATTGCTCCATACAGTATAATGGCCACATATAGTATATATTGGGCCCCATATATTGCTCCATACAGTATATAATGGGCCCCATATATTGCTCCATACAGCATAATGGCCACATATAGTGCTCCATACAGTATAATGACCACATATAGTATATAATAGGCCCCATATATTGCTCCAAACAGTATATACTGGGCCCCATATATTGCTCCATACAGTATATACTGGGCCCAGATATTAATCCACAGTATAATGGCCCCATATAGAATATAATGGGCCCCATATATTGATGCATACAGTATAATGGCTCCATATATTATATAATGGGCCCGATATATTGCTCCATACAGTAAAATGGCCACATATAGTATATAATAGGCCCCATTTATTGCTCCATACAGTATAATGGCCCCATATAGTATATAATGGGCCCCATATATTGCTCCATACATTATATACTGAGCCCTATATATTGCTGCACAGTATAATGCCCCATATAGTAAATAATGGCCCCATATATTGCTCCATACAGTGTAATGGCCCCATATAGTGTATAATGTGCCACATATTTTGCTCCATACTGTATATCCTGGGCACCATAAATTACTAAATACAGTATAATGGCCCAATATAGTGCTCCATACAGTATAATGACCACATATAGTATATAATAGGCCCCATATAATGCTCCATACAGTATAATGGGCCCCATATATTGCTCCATACAGCATACACTGGACCTAATATATTGCTCCATAAAGTATAATGGTGCCATATAGTATATAATGGACCCCATATAGTGCTCCATACAGTATATACTGGATCCATATATTGCTCCATAAAGTATAATGGCCCCATATAGTATATAATGATCCCCATATATTGTTCCATACAGTATAATGGCCACATATATCTCTCCATACAGTATAATAGCCCCTTATAGTACATAATAGGCCCCACATATTGCTCCATACAGTATAATGGCCTCATATATTGCTACATACAGTATATAATGGGCCCCATATATTGCTCCATACAGTATATAATGGGCCCCATATATTGCTCCATACAGTATATACTGAGCCCCATTTATTGCTCCATACACTATAATGGCCCCATATAGTATATAATAGGCCCCTTATATTGCTCCATACAGTATATAATTGGCCCCATATCTTGTCCATACAGTATATTGGCCCCATATAGTATATAATGGGCCCTATATAGTATATAATGGGCCCCATGTATTGCTCTATACAGTATAATGGCCCCATATAGTATATAATTGGCCCCATGTATTGCTCCATACAGTATAATGGCCCCATATATTGCTCCATACAGTATAATGGCCCCATATAGTATATAATGGGCCCTATATATTGTTCCACACAGTATATACTGGGTCCTCTAAATAGCTCCAAACAATATAAAGGCCCCATGTAGTATATAATGGGCCCAATGTATTGCTCCTCACAGTATATACTGGGCCCAATAAATTGTTCCATACAATATAATTGCCCCATATAGTATATAATGGGCTCCATGTATTGCTCTATACAGTATATACTGGGCCCCATAAATTGTTCCATACAGTATATTATCTCCATATAGTATATAATGGGCCCCATATATTGCTCCATACAGTATAATGGCTCCATATAGTATATACTGGGCCTCATATACAGTATTGCTCCATACAGTATAATGGCCCCATAAAGTATATAATGGGCCTCATATAATGCTCCATACAGTATATACTGTGTCCCATATATTGCTTCATACAGTACAATGGCCCCATATATAGTATATAATGGCCGACATATATTGCTCCATACAGTATTATGGCCCCATATAGCATATAATAGGCCCCATATATTGCTCCACACAGTATATAATGGGCCCCATATATTGCTCCATACAGAATATACTGAGCCCCATTTATTGCTGCACAGTATAATTTCCCCTTATAATATATAAAGGGACACATTTTTGCCTCCATACTGTATATACTGGGCCCCATAAATTGTTCCATACAGTATATTATCTCCATATAGTATATAATGGGCCCCATATATTGCTCCATACAGTATAATGGCCCCATAGAGTATATAATGGGCCTCATATAATGCTCCATACAGTATATACTGTGTCCCATATATTGCTTCATACAGTACAATGGCCCCATATAGTATATAATGGCCGACATATATTGCTCCATACAGTATTATGGCCCCATATAGCATATAATAGGCCCCATATATTGCTCCACATAGTATATAATGGGCCCCATATATTGCTCCATACAGTATATACTGAGCCCCATTTATTGCTGCACAGTATAATTTCCACTTATAATATATAAAGGGACACATTTTTGGCTCCATACTGTATATACTGGGTCCCATATTTTGCTCCATACAGTATATACTTGGCCCCATATATTGCTCCATACTGTATATACTGGGCCCCATATATTGCTCCATACAGTACTTACTGGTCCCCATATATTGCTGCACAGTATAATGGCCCCATATAGTATTTAATGGGCTCCATAAATTGTAAAATACAGTATAATGGCCCCATATAATATATAATGGGCCCCATATATTGCTCCTTACAGCATAATAGCCCCATATAGTGTTCCATACGGTATAATGACCACATATAGTATATAATGGGCCCCATATATTGCTCCATACAGTATATAATGGGCCCCATATATTGCTCCATACAGTATATACTGAGCCCCATTTATTGCTCCATACACTATAATGGCCCCATATAGTATATAATAGGCCCCTTATATTGCTCCATACAGTATATAATTGGCCCTATATCTTGTCCATACAGTATATTGGCCCCATATAGTATATAATGGGCCCTATATAGTATATAATGGGCCCCATGTATTGCTCCATACAGTATAATGGCCCCATATAGTATAGAATTGGCCCCATGTATTGCTCCATACAGTATAATGGTCCCATATATTGCTCCATACAGTATAATGGCCCCATATAGTATATAATGGGCCCTATATATTGTTCCACACAGTATATACTGGGTCCTCTAAATAGCTCCAAACAATATAAAGGCCCCATGTAGTATATAATGGGCCCAATGTATTGCTCCTCACAGTATATACTGGGCCCAATAAATTGTTCCATACAATATAATTGCCCCATATAGTATATAATGGGCTCCATGTATTGCTCTATACAGTATATACTGGGCCCCATAAATTGTTCCATACAGTATATTATCTCCATATAGTATATAATGGGCCCCATATATTGCTCCATACAGTATAATGGCTCCATATAGTATATACTGGGCCTCATATAATGCTCCATACAGTATATACTGTGTCCCATATATTGCTTCATACAGTACAATGGCCCCATATAGTATATAATGGCCGACATATATTGCTCCATACAGTATTATGGCCCCATATAGCATATAATAGGCCCCATATATTGCTCCACACAGTATATAATGGGCCCCATATATTGCTCCATACAGTATATACTGAGCCCCATTTATTGCTGCACAGTATAATTTCCCCTTACAATATATAAAGGGACACATTTTTGGCTCCATACTGTATATACTGGTCCCATATTTTGCTCCATACAGTATATACTTGGCCTCATATATTGCTCCATACTGTATATACTGGGCCCCATATATTGCTCCATACAGTACTTACTGGTCCCCATATATTGCTGCACAGTATAATGGCCCCATATAGTATTTAATGGGCTCCATAAATTGTAAAATACAGTATAATGGCCCCATATAATATATAATGGACCCCATATAATGCTCCATACAGTATATACTGTGTCCCATATATTGCTTCATACAGTACAATGGCCCCATATAGTATATAATGGCTGACATATATTGCTCCATACAGTATTATGGCCCCATATAGCATATAATAGGCCCCATATATTGCTCCAAACAGTATATAATGGGCCCCATATATTGCTCCATACAGTATATACTGAGTCCCATTTATTGCTGCACAGTATAATTTCCCCTTATAATATAAAAAGGGACACATTTTTGGCTCCATACTGTATATACTGGGCCCCATAAATTGTTCCATACAGTATATTATCTCCATATAGTATATAATGGGCCCCATATATTGCTCCATACAGTATAATGGCTCCATATAGTATATACTGGGCCCCATATACAATATTGCTCCATAAAGTATAATGGCCCCATAGAGTATATAATGGGCCTCATATAATGCTCCATACAGTATATACTGTGTCCCATATATTGCTTCATACAGTACAATGGCCCCATATAGTATATAATGGCCGACATATATTGCTCCATACAGTATTATGGCCCCATATAGCATATAATAGGCCCCATATATTGCTCCACATAGTATGTAATGGGCCCCATATATTGCTCCATACAGTATATACTGAGCCCCATTTATTGCTGCACAGTATAATTTCCCTTTATAATATATAAAGGGACACATTTTTGGCTCCATACTGTATATACTGGGTCCCATATTTTCCTCCATACAGTATATACTTGGCCCCATATATTGCTCCATACTGTATATACTGGGCCCCATATATTGCTCCATACAGTACTTACTGGTCCCCATATATTGCTGCACAGTATAATGGCCCCATATAGTATTTAATGGGCTCCATAAATTGTAAAATACAGTATAATGGCCCCATATATTATATAATGGGCCCCATATATTGCTCCTTACAGCATAATAGCCCCATATAGTGTTCGATACGGTATAATGACCACATATAGTATATAATAGGCCCCATATATTGCTCCATACAGTATAATGACCACATATAGTATATAATGGGCCCCATATATTGCTCCATACAGTATATAATGGACCCCATACATTGCTCCATATAGCATAATGGACCCATATAGTGCTCCAAACAGTATAATGACCACATATAGTATATAATAGGTCCCATATAGTGCTCCATACAGTATATACTGGGCCCCATATATTGCTCCATACAGTATATACTGGACCACATATAGTATATAATAGGCCCCACATAGTGCTCCATACAGTATATACTGGACCCCATATATTGCTCCATACAGTATAATGGCCCCATATAGTATATTATGGGCCCCATATATTGCTCCATACAGTATATACTGAGCCCCAGATATTGCTCCACAGTATAATGGCCCCTTATAATATATAAATGGCCATTTTTTTTGCTCAATACTGTATATACTGGGCCTCATATATTGCTCCATACAGTATATACTGGGCCCCATATATTGCTCCATACAGTATAATGGCCCCATATAGTATATAATAGGCCCCATATATTGCTCCATACAGTATAATGGTCCCATATATTACTTCATACAGTATAATAGGCCCCCATATATTGCTCCATACAGTATAATGGTCCCATATATTACTTCATACAGTATAATAGGCCCCCATATATTGCTCCATACAGTATAATGGTCCCATATATTGCTTCATACAGTATAATAGGCCCCATATATTGCTCCATACAGTATAATGGTCCCATATATTGCTTCATACAGTATAATAGGCCCCATATATTGCTCCATACAGTATAATGGTCCCATATATTGCTGCACAGTAAAATGGCCCCATATAGTATATAATGTGCCACATATTTTGCTCCATACTGTATATACTGGGCACCATAAATTGCTCAATACAGTATAAGGGCCTCATATAGTATATAATGGGCCCCATATATTGCTTCATACAGTATAATGGCCCCATATATTGCCCAGGGGAGGAAATTGTGCAACCCACCTCGGGGTCCTGGGATCCCCCAGTACCCCTGGAACACTTGTGTGCTGAAGATATAGCGGTAGCAAAACAAATGCTGAGAGAATAGTGTCATGTGTTCTCCAAAGATGACTCTGATATGACTCTGATATAGGCAGTATCCCGTCATTGCATTTGAAAATCAATTTGAAAGACACGACCCCAGTAACCAGAAGTGACATGTCTGTGCTAAAACCATTACATTGTGAAGTGAAAGAATATTCACAAGATCTCATCAAGAGAGGTTGGGTCCAAAAGTCGAAGTCATCTTATTCCTCTCCAATTTTCTGTGTTAGGAAGAAGGATGGTACGTTGTGACTCTGTTGTGATTACTGGGAGCTAAACCGAAAGTGAGTACCTGATCGACACCCGATACCAAAGATCCAAGATATGACGGATAGCCAATCAAGAAGCACCTGGTTCTCTGTCCTCGATCAGAGTAAGGCATACCACCAAAGGTTTGTCGAAGAGTCCAGTAGACCTTTGACAGCATTCATCACACCGTGGAGATTATATGAGTGGATCTGCATACCGTTTGGACTCAGTTCAGCTCCAGCATAATTTCAGATGAGCATGGAGTCATGTTTAGAAGGATTGAGGGACGATATCTGCCAGCCGTACTTGGATGACAATGTGGTACACAGCAAAACCTTCCGGGAGCATGTTGAACACGTGAGGACCGTATTTCAACGATATCAACAACATGGAGTTAAGTTGACCCCAAAGAAGTGTGAACTGTTCAAAAGACAAGTCCGCTTTCTAGGGAAAATTGTGTCCAGAGAAGGATATACCATGGACCCAGCAGAAATCGCTCCTGTACTAACCTTAAAAGACAGGCAGCCCTCGACCGTCGGGGAGTTGATGCAGATATTAGGATTCCTCTCCTACTATCGTACTTACGTTCGGAACTTCTCCAGGATTGTCGCCGTACTATACCTCCTCTTGGGGGGGATAACAGAGACAACAACACTCACGGAGAAAAAGAAGAACGCGGGTAGGACATGGCTTAAAAGAAAGAACGCTGTTTCATCCCATCAGCCCATTCTCTGGACAGCCGACCACCAGGAGGTATTGGAAAAACTATTAGACTACCTGGTAAAACCTTGGGATATCCTGATTTCAATTTACCATTTGTTCTTCATTGTAACGCTTCTCAAGTTGGACTGGGAGCTGCCCTGTATCAGCATCAAGATGGAAAAATGAGAGTGATCGGTTACGGTTCTAGAACGTTGACAGATGTCGAGAAGAAATACCATCTACATTCCAGAAAATTGGAGTTCCTGGCATTGAAATGGGCTATCTGAGAACGATTTAGAGATTAGTTCTACTAGAGGAAAGAGTTTGAGGTATGCACTGACAAAAACCCTTTGACCTATGTCCTTACTACAGCCAAACTGATTGCAACGGGTCAGAAATGGGTTGCTGAACTAGCTGACTTCAATTTCAGCATCAAGTACAGGCCAAGAAAATGCAATGTGGATGCTGACGGATTGTCAAGAATGCCACTAGAGCCTGAGGAGTTCATGCAAGAATGCTCGGAGGAAGTCAGTCTGGAAGCAATTGAGATCAGTACCCAAGCAGTACAAGCTTATCAGGAGGAAGACACACAATTATGGTATCCGTTGATGGTGGAAAACACCATAAAAACGAGAGCACAAGATCACCCCCGGTCTATTCAACAATTACCAAAACGGCAGCACAACGGGAAGATTAGATAATTGGTAGAATACTACTTTATGTGGACCAAAATCGGTTTCCAAGTAAACGAGAGAGAGCCAATGAGTCATCAGCAGTATCTGTTTTAATTAAAGAGTGGACGAAGCTCTACCTCACTGAAGACGGTATCCTGTATCGTAAAGGAGGACAAAAACGGCAGTTGGTACTACCCAGAGTATTCCATAGGTTGGTCTTCAAAGCACTCCATGAAAACATGGGACACCTGGGAGTGGAAAGGACAACCAACTTGATCCATGAACGTTTCTTCTGGCCGTACATACAGAGAGGTATTGAGAGGTACGTGACCAGGGAGTGTGCGTGTCTGAAACACATCAACACATCAACCCGGGCACCTATGGGAAACATCCAAACTACATATCCATTTGAGATGGTCTCAATAGACTTTCTACATCTCGAGACGTGCAAGGGTGGTTACTAATACATCTTGGTGGTGATGGACCATTTTACACGATTTGCTCAAGCATATGCCACCACCAATACATCGGGTCGAACAGCGGCAGAGAAGATCTTCAATGATTTTGCTGTGAGGTTTGGGTTCACTACAAGGTTACGCCACGGCCAAGAAAGAGAATTTGAGAACCAGCTCTTTGCCAAGCTCGGAAAGTACTGTAGAATTCAGAGATCCCACAAAACGCCCTATCACTCAGAAGGTAATGGACAAGTGGAATGTTTTAACCAAACATTATTGTCAATGTTGCGCACTTTAACTGCTGATGAGAAGAAAGACTGGAAGAGTTCTCTGTCAAAAGTGGTACATGCCTATAACTGTGCAAAGTCCAACGGGTTGCTCACCCTTTTTCCTATTGTATGGACGGTCGCCAAGACTGCCAATCAACATCATGTTCCATACTCCGGTGTCAGAGACTTACAGATTGTATCAGGAGTACGTTCGGAAATGGAAGGAACGGATGGCAGGGGCATACAATATAGCGCCCAAAGTAGTTACGCAAGGACTGAGCAAGAGTAATGAGTACTATGATCGAAAATGTTATGGAGCAGAATTGGCACCAGGAAGCCAGGTGCTAGTCAAGAAAGTACGTGAGAAAGGCGGTCCAGGAAAACATTCGTACTGGGAAGACGAGGTGTATGTGGTCGTAAGAAGAAAAGCTGATGACAGCCCAGTGTATGAAATCCGATTGGAAATGGGAGACAAGAAAACCAGAATAGTCCATCGGAATTTACTACTACCCTGTGACTATCTCCCACCACAACAAGACTTCCCAGAAGTAGACTGACATCGTCCGAGATTGACTAAAAGACCACCACAGACTGAAGCTCCGGAGGTGAATAGTGACCTTGAAAGTTCCGATGGAGAAGAACACACCATTGTATCTCTCGGACCAGCAAGGAGAGGGCTGTACCATCCTCAGGAGAGTTAACTAAACCCTGAGGCTCCAGAGTTCGTACCAAAGAGTATAGATGAAGTCCAATTCAGATCTGATGATCGAACACTGGCTCCTGAAGAGACCGATAGAGACTCAGGAGGAGCAAAATTACCAGACTGTGTGGAAACAAGCGACTCAGGAGAAGTACAGGAACTTACAGAGGCAGCTCCATGAGCATTTGAGGATGCACGGGAAATGAGTGCGGCGGAAGAAACTTCTGTGACCGAAGAACCCGTGGTCTCTGAGGAACAACCCACCAGGAGGATGTCGACGCGAGAAGTGAGGAAGCCCATGATGCTGACGTATGAGACACTTGCTGAACCGAGTCAAGTGCCAAGGACTGTCGACAGGAAACAGGTATCTCTGCCTGTGGACTAGGTAAGCCCACTTGAGTGGTATTCACCAACGTGAGGCAGTATTGAAGATGTTGCCTGGTGGAAAGACTTGTTTTCATGCTTTGATTTTCCTTAAAAGACTTTGTAGAAACAAAGAACTGTTAAAGCATAGAGAGAGAGAGCTGGTTGAAGACGTACGAAAAGCTCCAGCTGAAGAGATGCTGAGTGTTTTAATTGTGTTAATTGTTTATTTCTTATAGACATCCTACAAGAAAAAGGTTATAAGATTAGGTTGTTATCAATGTTTATGAACGTTATACTAATTTCACAATGCCAATTTGCATATAAAGTTATTCAACTTTCACCACTGTCTCAGAATTGGTTAGATTGATCAATTAAGACGAATGTCGAGGACGACATTCAAAAAGGAGGGAAATGTGTGGCATGCAGAAGTAGGGCTGTTGCTTTAAAAGCATTCAGCAACTATTAGAAGTAACACAGGTACATGAGACAGGAAGTGTTGTACTCCAGAAGCATCCAGCAACTAGAGGGTTTAACACAGTCACAGGAGAAGGGGAGTGTTTTAGCAGAGCCCCAGGGGGATTGTGGGGAAGTTGTGTACTGTCTGGCTGGAGCCAAAGAGAAAGGTGGTGTGTGTGTTCTGTATCTCACAGAAGCACCACTGCAAGTGAAAAGGATTCAAGTCAGGAGTGAAGCTAAGCACAGGTCAGGAAGAGTTCCTGAACTAACAGTGCAGAGTATTGTCAGGCAGACAGATAAGGACTGTAAGAAATGGTGTCACAGGGATCATCTCCCTCAGCAAACCCATCCCCCCTCCTCCATCTCCCTCTGCTGTAAAGAATGCTGTGTTCATTAATGTGCCTTTGCATTAGAACTGTGCTGTTCTGTACTACTGGGAAGACTGTGCACTGCTGTGCTGCTAAGGAAACTGTATTGTTTGTTACTGGAGTCTGTTGCTCATAAGACTTAACTTGCACTGGCTGTGCGGTTTCTTATTAAAAGCTACTGTTCTACCGTTTATAAGGACTCTTGTCAAGTGTGTCTGGTCACCAAGTGAAACAACCTACGTGTTTGTGCCTGAGGGTCAATACCCCTGTGTGCCTGAGAGAAGCTGCAGCACATGGTCTATGGTCTCCCTGAGTAACTGTTCCCCCAGGATGTAACCTGTTTCGCCCCTACCTGAACCTAGAGGCGTGCGTGTAACATGTATATGTTAAAGGGTGAGAATTTCCAACAATCCCATGTCTCAAACAATATTTAATACTAAGTTCTATATGGCATGTGATACTGAATATGTTATCTATGTTTTACAATGCCCATGTAAATTGTTATATGTGGGGAAAACAACTTGGGATTTTAAAACTAGAATAAACCACCATCGATATACAATTAGGAAAAAGAAATTAGATTTACCTATGTGAAAGCATTTTGTGGAATTGGGACAAAAATGGAAGGATCTTATGTAAGCACTTTATATATGTAATTTTTATGATGTGCTGGAATGTTTATTTATTGATATCATTGCTGCACCTATTTAATATATCAATGTATACCATTGCACTGCTTGAGAAAGTTCCACACTTGGAACGAAACGTTGCCTTTTCACTATACTGTATATATATGTACAGTATATACTGTATATATATATACACCTATGTTAAAAATCAGGATGGTGGGCCATCCAAATCTTGCACCGGGGCCCAACTGCCTCCAATCACACCACTGTTTAGGGTCACACTGGCATCAACTATAAATCACAAGGTGCTTGAACATTATATTGCTTTTTGGGTGGTTTAGTAGAACAATTGTTATGTGGACTGATGGCAATTATATGGAGCCTGGTAACCACAGTATATAATTAATAGGAGGGGAAGGACATCTCATAATGTGAGTCAAATCATTCTGTATTTGCACAAGCTATTAAAATGTAAAAAACACATTTATGTATCTACAAGTGACATGGACGCCAGAACCCATCATATATAAAATGAGATGAAGGCCCGCCATACTGGTTCCATTTATGTGGCCTAGCAGAGCTGATTGTGCACAAATCTCTTGGTTTGCCTACAGGAACGTTTTACCAAAAGACAGAGGCAAGCTTGTGAGGAGCCATAGCACTCCGCAAAGGAAGGGCGGCAGCACCTCCTTATAAATTAAGCACCACTAGAATCAAATCAAATGGCACAGTTTAAACTTACCTGAGGGCGATAAAAAGATGTTCCTCTACCGAAATACAGCGCCTAATTGTTGTGTTTAGGAACTAAAGGCCAGGATGAAGCTCCTCCAACAGGCGATCAATGGTTACAAGGTGCATGCGGCAAAATGAGAACAATTTGTCAGGGTTGCGCTGTAGCTCCCCATACAGCCAGTAAGAAGTGGCCTTTAGAGACCTGTTGGCTAAGCAGAGGATAAACCCATAGGTTGAAACGCCTCCTTGGATCCACATCACCCTGCGTAGATCTCCAAATCACCTTGACACCACCCAGGTCTGAAGAACCTGCTCACCAGGGGTGAAGGATAAATTAGCCATATTGAGAGCTTGGTCAATACATCAGACCAACAATGAGTATTCACTCTGGGATATCCCAGCAAAATGGATGTGGTCTAATCCTATGACCTTATTGGGGTTGTTTTTATAGGGTTAGGATCATAGAGGACCTTCATTTTATAGGAAATTGAAGCAAAACAGACTAGAAAATCAGACTAGAAAAACTGCACTCAGGGACACTGGAGGCTGTGACTCTGTTCACTCATGTGTTCAGGTTAATGAGGAAAGGGCTTTACATGACAGTAGATAAAGCTGAAGTCTTTCTGTAAAGCTGAAATCCCCCAGCATTCCCTGCCACTTCAGTGTCTGTGCGGAGCTTACTCTGATCATTTGCATTAATGAGATGTCATCAGCCTCTGTACATTCATCTGATATAGGAATAACAAAATACCTTTCTGCGTTACAAGAGCTCATCTGATTGGGAGCCATCAATCCATCCAGCTTTCTGATTGTTTCCAAAACTTACCAGCAGAATTCTAAATGCAGTTATTCACGTTTGAATCATCATCATAATAATAATAGAATGTGCTACAGTGGTTTCTACCTCTATTTCCTTGGTCCATTTTGTCGACCGAAGGACTTGCCAGTTTTTTACAATAGTATCAGCAGGAAATTATCATTAGATGACTAGTAAACCTGTTGCCAGGTAATCCAACATAGCCCCCACCACTGATTGGCAGCTTTCTGCCTATGCACAGTGTAGACAGGAAGCTGCCAATCAGTGGTGTGGGTGGTGATATACAGAGCTCAGCATTCAGAGAACCGCTAGATCTGCCGCAGATAAAACAGTGATGTTATTAAGTAGTAGCAATAAAATACAGCACTCCTGGTAATTGTAGGTCCCCGGATAGGATCCCAATCTGTATCAATCAAATAGTAGAAAGAATCCGTCACTCTGAGGTGAGTAGAGTGAAAAACGTGAATCTTTTATTGCAGTGGTCCATATGGACAGTGTGTATTACATGTAACGTTTCCATCATCAAAGACCTTTGTCAAACATATACTGTAGAGGTAACTGAATCGCCCTCCCTGGGCTATGGGGGATACTCGGAGCCGGGCCTTGCAGATGTCGCGGGGATGCAGTCGTGGCCTTGGCCCGTTCCGTGCCCAGGGCTGTCACATGAAAAATATGGGCAATTGGATGAGTGGTTGTTTGACTTCGCCACCTGTGGTTTCTGGTGAAGGCCACGAGCGCTGCAACAGTCCTCTGAGGCTGATGTTATGGCAGCTCGGTTTGGTACTACTCCCCACAGGCGGAGTAGGCCTCAGGGCAGTGATCAATGAACGATCTGTGTGGAGGTATGGTGGGTGCAGTGCCGCGCAGGAATAAACAAGCGGAGGCGGTGGATGAAGTCATCCTGGTCTTTACTCACTTTAGATGTACTTTCAGCCGCAAAGCTTCTCTCTGCTACACACGGCGTACTGCGGCCACCGGGTAGGGGGTTCAGCACTTCCCAGGTAGATCAAGGGCACCTGTCAAGACCCCGCTGGTGTGTTCCTCTCCTTTTTCTCTCCTCCCGCTTGTGTTCCTCCTTGGGATCCACTAAGCCGCCGGGCTTTTCCAACAGTGACGTGAAGTACACAGTCAGATATCGGGAGCCGGTCACCCCTCTTGCAGAAGGAATCCCTCTGGCTAAGCCAGAGTGAAGAATACAGGTGGCGACTCCGCTCCGTCCGTATTCCCCTGGGATCCTTTTGCCTGTGGAGCCTATCTCCTCTGCTCCCCTCCAAGGCCTTCTTAGAACAGGACCCTGACCGGGCAGAGAAACTGGTTAACCCTGACCCTAACCCTGACCCGCTCCTCGTCTCAAGGCCAGAGAACGAGGACCGTGAATCTTCAGCCAGCTGCAGACTCTTGCTGGACCCTGACAGAAGACCACAATCAAAAGACCTTGAACTAAAGATGGCCATTTATTATATATGGTTCTATAAGTGCTTCCTGTAAGTGTTTCCTCCACCCTCACCCACTACTTGGTTCCCCCTATCTTTGGTTACCCCCCATCTCCTCTATCCCGGGCCATGGCAGCACCCTGGTGCATTTAGGCCCCCTACAGGACAGGAGTGGTGTAGTGTTGAGTGCGAAGTGGGGTTCTGAGTGATGCTCCATCCTTACTTGGGAGAGGAGATACCACATCTCTATCTGACGTGCAGTACCCCTGTGGCGACTGAACCCTCAGGGGCGCCACACAACAAATAAAAAAACAAAAGACTTAACATCAGAAATATAATACAGAACATGAAACTATAAAGATAGATATGACGTAATGCTTAAGTGAGGACCACAAGATCTGGCAGATACAGACACCAAGTCTATGAGCAATGGTGAAAAATATATATGTATTGCAGTTTGTAAGAGCCACCAAACAATATACATGAAGACCAGGGTTGGAGGTAGGCAGGTCCCTAACTCCAAAATATATATAGTGTAGAAGATACTATGTCTCTATGGGGAAATAAATATGCAGGGTACAACGCAAAATAGAAATAAGCAATACTTAACATGGGACTATAAAAAATGAAACAGATGGTACATAGAAGGTGGGGGGATTGAATGGTGGTCACAAAGAAGCCCCAAGTCCAAAGTCCACTGGAGAGTCCTGATCTAGAACTAATTTATCCCAAACTGTAAAATAAGATACAAAGCGGAACCTTATCATATACAGTACAGACCAAAAGTTTGGACACACCTTCTCATTGAAAGATTTTTCTGTATTTTACATTCACACTGAAGGCATCAAAACTATGAATTAACACATGTGGAATTATATACTTAACAAAACAGTGTGAAACCACTGAAAATATGTCTTATATTCTAGGTTCTTCAAAGTAGCCACCTTTTGCTTTGATGACTGCTTTGCACATTCTTGGCATTCTCTTGATGAGCTTCAAGAGGTAGTCACCGGAAATGGTCTTAGAATAATCTTGAAGGAGTTCCCAGAGATGCTTAGCACTTGTTGGCCCTTTTGCCTTCACTCTGCGGTCCAGCTCACCCCAAACCATCTTGATTGGGTTCAGGTCTGGTGACTGTGGAGGCCAGGTCATCTGGCGTAGCACCCCTTCACTCTCCTTCTTGGTCAAATAGCCCTTACACAGCCTGGAGGTGTGTTTGGGGTCATTGTCCTGTTGAAAAATAAATGATTGTCCAACTAAGCGCAAACCGGATAGAATAGCATGCCATTGCAAGATGCTGTGGTAGCCATGCTGGTTCAGTATGCCTTCAATTTTGAATAAATCCCCAACAGTGTCACCAGCAAAGCACCCCCACACCATCACACCTCCTCCTTCATGCTTCACGGTGGGAACCAGGCATGTAGAGTCCATCCGTTCACCTTTTCTGCGTCGCACAAAGACACGGTGGTTGGAACCAAAGATCTCAAATTTGGACTCATCAGACCAAAGCACAGATTTCCACTGGTCTAATGTCCATTCCTTGTGTTCTTTAGCCCAAACAAGTCTCTTCTGCTTGTTGCCTGTCCTTAGCAGTGGTTTCCTAGCAGCTATTTTACCATGAAGGCCTGCTGCACAAAGTCTCCTCTTAACAGTTGTTGAAGAGATGTGTCTGCTGCTAGAACTCTGTGTGGCATTGACCTGGTCTCTAATCTGAGCTGCTGTTAACCTGCGATTTCTGAGGCTGGTGACTCGGATAAACTTATCCTCAGAAGCAGAGGTGACTCTTGGTCTTCCTTTCCTGGGGCGGTCCTCATGTGAGCCAGTTTCTTTGTAGCGTTTGATGGTTTTTGCAACTGCACTTGGGGACACTTTCAAAGTTTTCCTAATTTTTCGCACTGACTGACCTTCATTTCTTAAAGCAATGATGGCCACTCGTTTTTCTTTGCTTAGCTGCTTTTTTCTTGCCATAATACAAATTCTAACAGTCTATTCAGTAGGACTATCAGCTGTGTATCCACCAGACTTCTGCACAACACAACTGATGGTCCCAACGCCATTTAAAAGGCAAGAAATCCCACTTATTAAACCTGACAGGGCACACCTGTGAAGTGAAAACCATTTCCGGTGACTACCTCTTGAAGCTCATCAAGAGAATGCCAAGAGTGTGCAAAGCAGTCATCAAAGCAAAAGGTGGCTACTTTGAAGAACCTAGAATATAAGACATATTTTCAGTTGTTTCACACTTTTTTGTTAAGTATATAATTCCACATGTGTTAATTCAAAGTTTTGATGCCTTCAGTGTGAATGTACAATTTTCATAGTCATGAAAATACAGAAAAATCTTTAAATGAGAAGGTGTGTCCAAACTTTTGGTCTGTACTGTATGTCAGGCCACTAACGGATGGAGCAGAACATGAGGAATGGGTGGGAAAGCAGGAGGGGTAGTTTTATTGTCATAAAAAAACAGAAGAGAGAAAGAGGTGGAAAATGAAACCATGCTAGGAGCAGATAAAAAGTGTAGAGGAAGGGAAAAAAACATAGGAAAAGACTGAATAAGAGGAAAGAAAAATACAATAAAAATGAAAATGAAAAAAAATAAAGGAAAAAATAAAATTAATAAAAAATAAAATAAAATAAAAAAATAAAGATGAAAAAAGGGGAAAAATAAAGATAAAAGATGAAAAATAAAGAAAAATAATGAAAAATGAACCATAAGGAATAAAAAATAATAGGTTATTCAGAAAGAATAAATAATAATAATCAAAGAAATTAAAAAATATGTAGCAGCCCGATGTGCTCCAGGTTCCTAAATACATGGGATGATGAGATTCCTGATATAAAATGGATCAAGAAGACTGTCCTCCTGTCTTGAATAATAAATACTTTGATCTCTGTAATATTCACATAATTCCGATACTTCAATGTCCTATATATTAATACTAGATGGTGGCCCGATTCTAACGCATCGGGTATTCTACAATATGTACGCGGCCGACCGGGTGCATCCAGCAGAGCGTTGTTTAAATTTGGCGCCAAAATCGCTGATTGGTCGCGGCCGGCAACCGCGACCAATCAGCAAAACGGTGTTTAAATTTGGCAGCAATATCGGTGATTGGTTGCGGGTGGCGGCCGCGACCATTCAGCGAACTGTGTTAGTGAGGACCGGAGAGCTTGTTTAAATTTGGCGCTAAAATCGCTGATTAGTCGCGACCGAGACCAATCAGCAAAACGGTGTTTAAATTTGGCGCCAATATCGCTGACTGGTCGCGGCCAGCGGTCGCGACCAATCAGCAGAGCGGGGTTTAGATTTGGCGCCAATAATGCTGATTGGTGGCGACTGCGACCAATCAGCAGAGCGGTGTTTAAATTTGGCGCCAATCTCCCTGATTGTTCGCTGCTGGCGGCCGCGACCAATCAGCAGAGCGTTGTTTAAATTTGGCGCCAATCTCGCTGATTGGTAGCGGCCGCGACCAATCAGCAGAGCGGTGTTTAAATCAGCGAACCGTATTACTGAGGACCGGGCAGCGTCGCCGTCCCTCCCTTCACACTTGCCGTCGGGAGATCAGCGGCCCAAGCAGCTGATCTCCCGACAGTAGCCGCATGGAGGTCAGCGGCGCCGCCCGTCGGGGTACTTGTGCTGCCAGCAGCGGGGAGATGAGCAGCTAGCGCCGCTCATCTCCCGGCTGCATCGCCGCTGACTTCCGTCCGGCAGATGAGCTGCTAACGGCCGCCATCTTTTTCTGAAATCCCGCGTCGCTGATTGGCCCAATCAGCGACGTGGGATTTCCTGGACAGACAGACAGGATAAGACGATTATATATATTAAATATTTTACTGTATTGCAGTTATCTATTGTTAAACGTGTGATACAATACCTGCAACATTGTTTTAAAATGGATATTTACTGATGTTTATAACAGGATTCGGATTTCTATCTTATTGCTGTATATTTGTAACATTTATTATAAAGAATTCTTCAAGAAACGAGTTTAAAAAAAACAATAATAATTCTGCACACATAGATATTCTCATAAGAAAGACAAAACCTCACTTTTATTTTCCTAAATATTCAGGGTTCAGGTTTATTAACGTTTTAAATTGACCGACTGCACTGGAGTTGTTCAATATTAAAATGAATAATCAAAAATGCAAATTGAGCACACAGTGCATATATATATATATTTATTTATTTATAAGCAAAAGTTTGGTTCAGCATCCTCCAAATTTGATATCTATCTATCTATCTAATCCAAAAATATGGAGGCAGCACACAGTTGAAGAAATTTTTTTTTTTATTATTTAATAGCCCATGTGGCGACGTTTCGGTCCAGTATTGTGCACCTTTCTGAAGCTACATGGGCTATTACATAATATAAATTTTTCTACTTCATCTGTGTGCTGCCTCCATATTTTTGGATTATATAAGAGGACTGGTATATAACAGGGGGCTTTTCACCTAAACTTTTTGCTTGTGCTGTTTTTTATCTTTTTTCTTATCTATCTATCTATCTATCTATCTATCTATCTATCTATCTATCTATCCATCTATCTCATTGTGAGGTGAGATCAGAATAAAAATGATGTCACAAGTGATGTGATGACATCACCGCATTCTATATCCCAGTGTTCCGGCCTAAGGGAAATCACTGCCTTACAGACTCCCAAGGGTGAGGCAGCCCCTTTTGTTTTTCGTCACGAACGAAGCAAAAATTGATTATAAAATGGATAAAGAGAGAAGAAGAGCCCATAGAGATCGGGTTCTCAGTGAGAGGAGAGGATTAAATGAAGAGCAGGTACCATTGTTCGCTATTGGGCGAAAAGGCTTTATACTACCGGACGTGGACACTGACGCCTCAGAAATGGCGTCCAAACGTCAAACTCTGGACAAAATGAGAAAGACCAAAAGACATGAGATCCTTACAGAGAGAAGGAAAATGGAGACCCTCATGGAGTCTCACTCTGCAACGTCCGCTGAGCTTCAGAGGGCCATACTTATCGCCTTGAAAAAACTCGGAGATCTGGTCCCTGAAATACGGAGGAGAAACAAAGAAGCCATCCTCAATAAGAGGAGAAACATCAGCGCAGAGTTAGAGCTGGAAGAGGTTCTCCAAGAGACACCGAGACAAGTGACATCCTCCAGATCTGAAAGTCTGGAGGCACCGAAACTACAAAGAGCGGCAGCCCAGAAGAGGATCAGGAACAGCAGAGACTGGGTTGTCCAATGTAGAAGACGTCTCATCTACGCTAAATCCATTATAAATGGGAATGGTGCATTGCGGAGGTCGAGGTCATCAGCTGAAAACATCTCCATCCCAGAGAACAAACAGCTGAGTGTTTCTCCACCAAACACATCACTGGATACAGATGGACCAGGTAAGATGGGATCTGCTCAGTGTAATAAGACTGGGGGTGAGGAGGATTATACTCCTAATATTATGTACTGGCATCAATTATCAAAAGTGCAGAAAAACTGTCCTTGTTGCCCATAGCAACCAATCACAATGCAGCTTTCATTGTTCCATAGAATGTTAAGAGATGGAATCTATGTTGTGATTCGTTGCTATGGACAACAGGGACAGTTTTGCTATTGGACAGTTTTGATAAATGAGAGCCCAAATATTAGACATTTCCTGCTCATTTACATAATGCCATTTAAAATTATAATATTTTCTCTGGAGCTACATTTGTTAACCCCTTATTGACCAGGCAACCTTTTTTTTTCTCCCCCTCCTTTGAAAACCCATAACTATTTATTTATTAATTTTTCTGGCAATGTAGCTGTATGTGGACTTGTTTTTTCAGTGGGCCGAGCTGTAGTTTTGAACATTATTTATTTTACCATTCAATGTTCTGGAACACGGGGAAAAAGATTTAATCTGTGGTAAAATTGTGGAAAAAAAGTGATTCCAACATTGTTTTTTTCTAGATGTTCATTGAGTGGTAAAAATGACCTGACAAAATGATTCTCCATGTCAGTTACAGCTATGATACTGCTGAACTTGCATAGGGGTTTCTAAAAAATACTTAAGAATTTTATTTAAACAAATGCTTTGTGTGGCCATGTTCTGAGACATTGGAACTGTGTGATTGTGATCGCTGGATGGAGATGTGTGAGGGCTTGATGATTTTTTGCGTGGTGAACTGTAGCTTTTATTGATACCTTTCCTGGGTAGACAGGACATTGTGATATCTTTTTATTGCAATTTTTTAGGTGGATACAGCGCCCCCCAAAAATGCAATTCTAATGTTTAATTTTTTTATCATGTTAGTGTTCACTGTTTGCAATATTTAATTTTATATTTTTGTAAATCGGACTTATGCGGATGTCGTGATACAAGATGTGCTTATAAATATGATTATAATTATGTCAATTTGGTGATTCAAATATTTTTTACATTTTCCCTCTTTTTTAAACTATTTTTTTTATTTACTTCACTTTTTAGTTTCCTTGGGGGACTTAAACCTGTGATTTTCTGATCGCTTGTACTGTATACTGTGGTAGAACTGTATATAGATAAATTGACATTCTCGTATGAAATTAAGCCAGGCTGGTCTTAACACTAGGCCAAAAGTGACAGACTGGGGCTTTCAGCAGTAGGCCCAGGTAGTCATTTTAAACAATTGACCCCCTGCAATAGTGTCCTGGGGGGTTAATAGGTGCTGGTGCACTCAAATCGGCAATAGCTTCATTTAAATATCACTGTCAGCATTGAAATGGTTAAACTACAGTAATTGGAGTGTGCTCCAGTCGCTGCAGTTATAGGCAAGTGTCAGCTATGTAATACAGCCAGCATCTGCCTGATATGGTGCATGCTCAGCTAATGAGCCCGCTTCATACATTTTATGCACAACATGACAAACATTTCCATTATGTGTTCGCAAAGGGTTTAATATATCTTGTATTTTCTCAGCAGATGGAGGCCTTATGATACCCCCTGACATAGCAGACATGCCAGCAGAAGACCACGGTGATGCTAGAATCTGTATTTCACCCCTGAGAGAAGTGGTCAACACTAATAATACTATTGACTTTGACAGCCTTGACTTCCAGAAAGTTCTTGGAAAGGGAGGCTTCGGAAATGTAAGTGTGAATTTATCCTCCACCATGTTCATCAATGTATCCTGCACCAGATGCACAGGAGGGTTGTACATATTCATTACAGGATTCTCATATGTAATGATATATGAGATAAACTAGTGAACTACTACACACTAATAGATGGGAGTTTGGTCTGATCTGTTGTGATTTTTCTCCAGGTCATCTTGGCATTAGATCTGGTTAATGAAGGACTTCAGGCCATTAAAATCATGGACAGAAGTTATTGTAGAGAGGACATATTCTCTACAGAGCTAGAAGTCCTGAGAATGGCAGCAGGATGCCCCTACCTAATGACTATGCGGGCGTTTATGGAATCACCATTGGAGTATGTGATAGCCATGGACTATATGGCCGGAGGAGACCTGTTTGACCACATGGCAGATTCAATGCTGTTTAACACAAGGACAACAAGGTAAATGTCTTATACTGAATATTAATAATCCGTTGCCCTCGCACTGTAGTCCTAGAGCAATGGACAACGACAACAGGAGAAAATAATGACATGAAAAGGACACGTGTGTGATCTCCTCATGTTCTCTGTATGATTGTGCATGTAACCACTGATCCATCCTTTCTACTCCACAGACTCTTTGCGGCAGAGATGGTGTGCGGACTCCAGTTCCTGCATGAACGCGGCATCATACATCGGTAATCATTTCACCTTCATAAATCTGTCACCTGTGACTCTCTGTTGTCTCCTTACATATCTATTGTAGAAAGTTCTTTCCATGAATTGTCCTCACAATCAGTGTCTGCTCCTTCTCCCTGCAGTGACCTGAAGCCAGATAATATCCTCCTCCAAGACACCGGACACATCAAAATCTCCGACTTTGGCTTAGCAGCCATGAATGTATTTGAGGATGGCATAGTGAAGAACAAGGTTGGCACTAAGGGTTACATAGCGCCCGAGGTAAGGAACATCTCTGTGTGATTGATGCCAATAGTAGGATTGAGGGATAATCTGATCCCAATGTATCCTGCTGATATCTAATCACAGACCGGTCCTCATAGTCTCTGTGTGTAAATACCCTTCCCGGTATATTAAGCTCCTCTCCAATCTCATGTTTCCACAGATAATGGACAGTAAAGGCTACAACCATCTGGCAGACTCCTTTTCCTTCGGCGTCATCTTATATATAATGAGTGTAGGTGACCAGCCATTCTATTGCAAAGGCACAATGGATGAATACCACCAGTCTCTGCGTGATGACATCCCTTATTTTCCACCTGGGATCTGCTGTCATACCATGGACATCATAAAAGGGGTGAGTAAGATCAGATGGATAAGTATGATGGGGGGATTACTAAAAGAGATAGAAGATAAGATGGGAATAGTCCATAGACATTGTGTAAAAACTTGTCAGTAATAATACATAATATAATGACTAATGGTCTCTATCATTTTCTAGCTTCTCTGCAAATCTCCATGTGCCCGATCTGCCATTACATCATCCATCAGATCGCATCCGTTTTTCTATTCTATAGACTGGAGCGATGTGGAGTCCGGCAGAGCCGACCCACCATTCCCATATTGCTATGTAAGTACAACACATACAGACATCCATAGTGTTATCACTACCCAGTAACACACTTACCCACTATACACCTTATTGCTATATCCCCCTAGTACTGTATATACTGTATGTGAGGGGCTGATTCTCAGACGTGTATATTTCTCTTCTTACAGCAGGAGTATTAGGCTGATAAAAATCAGCCCCATTCCAGCAACATCCAGGAATGAAGATTTACATTAATCGGATGAGACAATTACACTGGACTTTCTTATTTACCGGACTGTGACAAACCTACCAAGCTTCCACCACATAACATCCAAGTAGATTTGAGCACCAAACATCCAGGGATTTATTCCGATCGCCATATTTGGGGTCAGGAAGGAATTTTTTTCCCTTGATATGAGGATGATCCAGCAACGAGTCCTCAGGGTTATTTTTCGCCTTCCTCTGGATCAACATAGCAAGTAATTAAAGGCTGAAATTGAAGGACTTCTTTCAGCCATACTTGCTATGTTACCATCTGGACGACTCATCTACAATGTGGTGGTAAGGAGACGACTACAAGATATGGACATAAAGAAGGAAGCGGCTGCTCCTTCTCCTACTTGGCCATGTACAGACACAAGGAAGCGGCTGCTCCTTCTCCTACTTGGCCATGTACAGACAGAAGGAAGCGGCTGCTCCTTCCTCTACCAGGCCATGGTCAGACAGAAGGAAGCGGCTGCTCCTTCACCTTCCTGACCATGGTCAGACAGAAGGCCATATGGCTAATCGCGATGCTGAAGGAATCCAGGAAAACTCCAACTATACAGATCACAAGTCACACATTCCTGCTCTTCTCCTCTCTCATGTGTGATCCAGACCTGGATGTCCAAAAGCGGCAAAAGTGTAAGCCGAGGCCTGAGGAGCAGAATCATCTACTCCTTTCTATAGAAAGTCACTGTATCTACACACTTTCTTTTATCATCATTGCAAATTTGTAACAACTTTATTGCACAAATATATATATATGTATATATAAAACATCTAAGTGTCTTTTGTGCGTTTGGTTAAATTCTTCTCATATACAGACCTGCTTTTTGTTATTTTTATTAATATCATGATAAGGACAAGGTATTTTGGTGCCTTAGGCAAATGAAGCCTATGGTGACCCCCACCAAAGGAATAGGCAAGAAACTGAGGTAACAGGACCCCTAATACTGCACCTCCTCCCTCCGATCAGTCCGATAATAATCTCTGACGACCACTTCCACTCAAATTATTACTTTTCTCACCAAAAAAATACCAGCACAAGTAAAAAAAATGTGGCGTACTTTAGGGATGAGGCTTAAAAGGGAGCGCAATGTCAAAGTTCTATATAGAATCGTTCATTGTTTGTGGACCAATTACACATTACAAGGGACAAATAGCGATATTCATCCCTGATATTCTATATTTTAAATGTCCTACCCAAGGATAGTGATGGAAACTAATATAGCTGTTAGTATAATGGAGGCCGTGGGTTTCAATTAAGGTCATGTGACAGATGACCTTAATTGAAAGAATGAAGTGATTAACCAGAGTCAGCATGGGTTTGTAACTAACAAGTCATGTCAGACTAACTTAATTTCCTTCTATGACAGAATCACTGACTGGGTGGATCAGGGAAATGCTGTAGATATAGTATATCTTGACTTCAGCAAAGCATTTGACAAAGTATCTCACACCATCCTTATTGAAAAAATGACCAAGTATGCAATGGACCAGGCAACTGTTAGGTGGATTCATAACTGGCTTAGTGATCGGACTCAAAGGGTGGTTGTAAATGGCTTCACATCCAACTGGATGAATGTCTCAAGTGGGGTACCACAGGGCTCCGTCCTGGGACCTGTATTGTTCAACATCTTTATCAATGATTTAGATGAAGGAATTGAGGGTAAACTGATTAAATTTGCTGATGACACAAAGCTAGGAGGGATAGCTAATACTAGAGAAGAGAGAGAGAGGATTCAAAAAGACCTAAATAAACTGGAGCAGTGGGCAGCAACCAACAGAATGGTTTTTAACAGGGAAAAATGCAAAGTACTACATCTGGGCAATAAAAATGAAAAAAGCATATACAGAATGGGAGGAATAGAGCTAAGCAACAGTACATGTGAAAAAGACTTAGGTATACTAATAGATCATAGACTGAACATGAGTCAACAGTGTGATGCAGCAGCAAAAAAGGCAAATACAATTCTGGGATGTATTAACAGAAGCATACAGTCTAGATCACGTGAAGTCATTATCGGTCTTTACTCCTCTTTGGTCAGACCTCATCTGGAATACTGTGTACAGTTTTGGGCACCACATTTTAAAAAAGACATAGACAAACTGGAGCAAGTTCAGAGAAGAGCGACCAGAATGGTGACTGGTCTGCAAACCATGTCCTATGAGGAACGGTTGCAGGATTTGGGAATGTTTAGCTTGCAAAAAAGAAGACTGAGAGGAGACTTAATAGCTGTCTACAAATATGTCAAGGGCTGTCACATTGTTGAAGGATCATCTTTATTCTCATTTGCACAAGGAAAGACTAGAAGCAATGGGATGAAACTAAATGGGAGGAGACACAGATTAGATATTAGAAAAAACTTTTTGACAGTTAGGGTGATTAATGAGTGGAACAGGCTGCCACGAGAGGTGGTGAGTTCCCCTTCAATGGACGTCTTCAAACAGAGGCTGGACAGACATCTGTCTGAGATGATCTAGTGAATCCTGCTTTGAGCAGGGGGTTGGACCAGATGACCCAGGAGGTCCCTTCCAACTCTACCATTCTATGATTCTATGATTCTAGATGCAACTTGTAACAAAACTGATGGCGTTTCTAGTGCCGTATTCCTGTGTGGCGCCATCCTGTAACAGAGAACACACCGGAAGTAGCCTGCGTCTTGTTGGAGTTACCGGCAGGGGAGGGAGCTGATTACAGCTCTTTTGCTCTTGTCCTGGGCAGCGCTCAGATTGTCTTAAAGAGGCAAATACAATTCAGTGCAGAGAGGGAGCGACAGGCGGTGAGCGGTGTTAGTGACTCACTGAATGCCTGTGACTGGAGGAAGGGGCCGAAACAATGTCATTTTTTTTTTTAAACTGAGCCCCCTCGGGGAGACAAGGGGTAGCGCCCTAGGCTAGTGCCTACCCTGCCTACCTGTCGAACCAGCCCTTATTATGAATCATGTTTGATAATTTTTTTGTGATCTTTATTAATTCATTCTTCGTTCACTTTTTTCCTAATAAATACTATAATCAATGTAGTCTTGACCTATATTTATATCTGTATATGGGCACTTTGTGGTAGTAACAAATCCACATTGTATCAATTTTTCAAAGACCCCGGTGCTGTCATCTTTTTCATATGTTTTTATTATTTTCGAGGAGCTTTTCCAGCCTAATGGCAATGTGCCCAGGGCATTCTGGTTAATACCAGATGAAGGGGAACGCAGTCTCCATTATTTGATAGGACTACACATGATAGGATGAGATACACAGCTCAGCAGACTGTATTATTTGATTGAACTGCACATGATAGGATTAGATACACAGCTTAAAGGGAAACCGTCACCAGAAATAACGCTATTAGCCTGCACATATGGGGTTAATCTGCAGGATAACAGCGTTATTATGCTGCCCGGCGCCTGCACTCAGCCAAATACGTGCAGAATCAAAGCTTTCCTGTATTATAAAAACACATTTAAAATACAGCTTCAACATCTACACCAAAAACACATCAAATAAGGGAGAAAATTCATAAAAAAGGCAGCGAAAATGCAATAATGAGTATTTACTCTCTGTGTGAACTCGGCCTTAAAGACACCAAAAAAGCCAGATGTCATATAGTGATGCTTATGTAAAAATGAAAGAGTTCTGACTAATGTGGCGTCCCTGCAGGTCCAGTTGCCACAGAGGTACTGCATCTCACCCAGAGGTGTGGTACCCCACTCTTAGGTAAGGATGGAGTACTACCCAGGACCCACACATCTACATCCAACACTACACCACGCCAGACCAGCAGGCGGTGCAATATGCACTTGTTCACTGCGGAGCCCTGTCCCTGGCTGGAAGGGGGGGAACCAAGAGAGGGGGAACCATGTAGTTTGTGTGGATGGAGGAAGAAGTTCAGTAGAGCACAGACTTGGAGTCAGGAGAAAGAGTTGAGTGGAGAGGAGTCTGTGAGAGCTCAGGAGGAGCTCTGCTCAGGAGAGCAAGGAGGAGAGAGAGAGAGAGGAAAGAAGAGAGGAGCAGTGAGGAGGGTTCCAGGAAGACAGAAGGGATCCCAGAGGCACGGCGAGTGCAGAGGCAACCCGTGACCCCGAATTCACGCTGACGTGGAGGGATCAGGCTGCAGAAGGGGACCGGCCCCAAACTAGTTGAGAACAACCACTCTCAGCTAGCCAACCGGAGGCAGCAGCATTTTCAAGGTGTTGCAGCCAAAATCCACAATTACATCGCCGAAAAGGTGGCCGCATAGGGTCCAGGGGACTGAGAGCACGTCGCCCGACAAGACCCGAGGCCACTAGCTTGGGACACTGATTGTGAGGTGCAGGGCAGGAGGGTGAGAGCCAGCGCAGTGAGACGACCGAAAAAGGTACATAGAACGGGGTCCCGTGTAAGTGCTCCTGAGATACCTGAGGGTTTGCTGGACCCCTACCCCGGAGGACACAGGACGATGTTACACACCGGTAACTGTAACCTGGAGTCTTGAACAACTGTGAGTAAAACCTGAAGACCCACTGTGTCCTTGAATAATTGATGCGCCATCAACTGCCCTGCACTACACTGCACCGACAACATCTACCTCATAAAATCACCATCTACACTGCCCTGGAGCTAAGCTCTGCCTGTGGAGAACTGAACCAACTTTGCTGCGTCACCATCGGCTCCAGTGGATCTGCACCGCAGCGGTAGCCCTATATAGCCGCATACCACAGGTGGCGTCACAAAATATTATTCTCCAAAAACTTTATTCCCGTTTTACTTTTCCTTTAATTGACCGCTCTGCGTCGCGGACCGGGTCACCGCCACCATGACATCCCCAGCATCGACCGACCCGGCTACCGAGTACCCCACGGCCCAGGGGGCGCTTCAGATACAACTAAAAATGACAAAAATAAATCCAAGTCCCAATTTGAGATGAGCGGATCGATTTGCAAGACTCCAGTTCATGTTCCAGGGCAGTGGCACCTGGCAGGTAGACGGGAGGCCTGCGGATCTCTTACATTCGGAGTCTCTAGGACAGCCTTTGATTTGTCATGACTGTTATGACATCATCAGTCTGTAAAAAGTTGACTGTAAAAGTTTGAAGTTGTGAAATAGGACCTGCTGTACTATGAATGTTATGTGTTGTATTTAAGTTGATTTTCTCCCCTAGAATTAATGCAATCTTTTCCACTCTGATTCCTGCAGAATTTTAGAGAAAAACCTCCTTATAAATTGGAGTTGTATATACAGTTGACACCAGAAGTTTACATACACTATATAAAAAGACACATATGCATGTTTTTCTCAATATATAACTTGAAATCAGAATAAACCTTTCCCATTTTAGGTCAATTAGGATTACCATAATTTTTAATATTTGCCAAAATGCCAGAATAATGTGAGAGAGAGAATGTTTTAAGGCATTTTTATTACTTACTACAAAGTCAAAAGTTTACATACATTTCATTAGTATTTGGTGCCATTGCCCTTAAACTGAATGACTTGGATCTGACTTCCACAAGCTTCTCACAATAGTTGGTCGGAATTCGGGCCCATTCCTCCTGACAAAACTGGTGTAACTGATCCAGGTTTGTAGGTCGCCTTGCTCACACCTGCGTTTTCAGCTTTGCCCATAAATTTTCAATAGGATTGAGATGAGGGTTCTGTAATGGCCACTTCAAAACATTGACTTTGTTATCCTTAAGCCACTTTGTTAGCATTTTGGCAGTATGTTTCTGTAACATACCTGGCGGCGTCCTTGCATAGTGGTCCATCTCCCACTGTGCAAGAGCGCGCACTTGATCTCCAGTCCAGTCTGCTAGCCTGGCTTCCCTCCATGCTGTTTGCTTGCCTCTGTGTCTGCTGCTTAAGGGCGGCGCCCGATCACTTCCTGTTTCTTGTACCTGCTGCAGGCACACCCCTTGTGTGTTCTCAGCCTATTGCTGTCTGTCATCTGCTATTTAACCCAGCTACTCCAATGAATCCCTGCCTGAGCATTGTGTTTCATTCAGTGTGGTCTTTCACTCTGATTGTGCCAGGTCCCCTTCTGTGTTCTCTTGTCTGCCTATCCTGGAGGCTGTATTTCCAGGCCTGTCTGAACACGCTCCTTGCCTGTTCGTCTCGCCTTCTAGGGGCCGCATACCTAGACCCGCTCCTGTATCTTGTCTGTCCTGTCTGAACACGCTCCTGGCCTGTTCCTCCCACCTTCTAGGGGCTGCATTCCTAGACCCGCTCCTGTATCTTGCTACTGTGTCTGTTCTTGTCTGTATACTCTTCTAGCCTGTTTTCCCGTGTTTCTCTACGTCCGTACCTTTCCTTTTTCTGCACAGTCTGAACTCGTACCTAACTCCTGCTCGTTGTCACTGTACTACCGGTTGTGAGTTTGTGGTCCACTCGCTACTTCACTGCAAGTACCCTGTGGGTATCTGGTTCTGCCTTTCCCTTCCTGTCTGTTCCGTGTGAACAGAGCCCTGTTCTAGCCTGCTCTGCCTTTGCTCACTGCTCCGGCGGTTCTAGCCTGCTCTGCCTTTGCTCACCGCTCCGGCGGTTCTAGCCTGCTCTGCCTTTGCTCACCGCTCCGGCGGTTCTAGCCTGCTCTGCCTTTGCTCACTGCTCTGGCGGTTCTAGCCTGCTCTGCCTTTGCTCACCGCTCCGGCGGTTCTAGCCTGCTCTGCCTTTGCTCACCGCTCCGGCGGTTCTAGCCTGCTCTGCCTTTGCTCACCGCTCCAGCGGTTCTAGCCTGCTCTGCCTTTGCTCACCGCTCCGGCGGTTCTAGCCTGCTCTGCCTTTGCTCACCGCTCCGGCGGTTCTAGTCTGCTCTGCCTTTGCTCACCGCTCTGGTAGTTCTAGCCTGCTCTGCCTTTGCTCACCGCTCTGGCGGTTCTAGCCTGCTCTGCCTTTGCTCACCGCTCCGGCGGATCTAGCCTGCTCTGCCTTTGCTCACCGCTCCGGCGGTTCTAGCCTGCTCTGCCTTTGCTCACCGCTCCGGCGGTTCTAGCCTGCTCTGCCTTTGCTCACCGCTCCAGCGGTTCTAGCCTGCTCTGCCTTTGCTCACCGCTCTGGCGGTTCTAGCCTGCTCTGCCTTTGCTCACCGCTCCGGCGGTTCTAGTCTGCTCTGCCTTTGCTCACCGCTCTGGTAGTTCTAGCCTGCTCTGCCTTTGCTCACCGCTCTGGCGGTTCTAGCCTGCTCTGCCTTTGCTCACCGCTCCGGCGGATCTAGCCTGCTCTGCCTTTGCTCACCGCTCCGGCGGTTCTAGCCTGCTCTGCCTTTGCTCACCGCTCCGGCGGTTCTAGCCTGCTCTGCCTTTGCTCACCGCTCTGGCGGTTCTAGCCTGCTCTGCTCTTGCTCACCGCTCCGGCGGTTCTAGCCTGCTCTGCTCTTGCTCGCCGCTCCTGGCGGTTCTAGCCTGCTCTGCTCTTGCTCGCCGCTCCAGGCGGCCTTGTCCTGCTCTGCTCTTGCTCCGAGCGGCCTTGTCTTGCTCTGCTCTTGCTCGCCGCTCCGGGCGGCCTTGTCTTGCTCTGTTCTTGCTCGCCGCTCCAGGCGGCCTCGTCCTGCTCTGCTCTTGCTCACCGCTCCGGGCGGCCTCGTCCTGCTCTGCTCTTGCTCCGGGCGGCCTTGTCCTGCTCTGCTCTTGCTCGCTGCTCCGGGCGGCCTTGTCCTGCTCTGCTCTTGCTCGCCGCTCCAGGCGGCCTCGTCCTGCTCTGCTCTTGCTCGCCGCTCCGGGCGGCCTCGTCCTGCTCTGCTCTCGCTCGCCGCTTTAGGCGGTCTCGTCCTGCCCTGCTCTCGCTCGCCTCTCTGGGCGGCCTCACTCTGCTGTGTTTGTCCGCCACATCTGTGGTTCTGTTCCTGAGTCCCACTGTGTACTGGGTCCTATCCCGCCTGTGTTCCTACCTGCTAGCACCTCCCTGTCTGCACTCTAGCCGTGCTTGCCTGTACCCCCCTGCCTGCATACCCGCCTGCCTGCATACCAGTCGTGCCTGCCTATACCCACCAGTCTGTGTGCCAGCCTAACCTGTCTGTTCCTGTATTCCCCTGTGTGGGTCAACAGCTGTGTCCGGGGTCTGTCCTGGAGTAGCACCTGGTCCCTCTGCTCGGTTCCTCCTTGGTGCACTGGCATCGTATGCCGTCGTGCGACCCTGGTCGGATCGGGTGAATACCTAGTTACGCCCCTCCAGGCATTCACTCTCCGGCATGGTCCAGTGGAATCGCACGCACACGCCGCTCAGCCCGGGCGTGTGCATTACAGTTTCAGGTCATTGTCCATTTGGAAGACGCATTTCTTACCAAGCTTTAACTTCCTAGCTGATGTCTTGAGATGTTGCTTCAGTATTGTCACATGATCTTCTTTTCTCATGATGCCATCTATTTTGTGAAGGGCACCAGACCCTCCTGCAGCAAAACAACCCCACAACATGATGATGCCACCCCCGTATTTCACAGTTGGGATGGTATTCTTAGGCTTCCAAGCTTCTCCCTTTTTCCTCCAAACTTAACGATGGTCATTATGCCTAAAAAGTTCAATTTTAGTTTCTTCAGACCACAGGACAAGTTTCCAAAAATTAAGGTCTTTGTTCCTGTGTACATTTACAAATATTAATCTGGTTTCTTTATGTTTCTTTTGGAGTAATGACTTCTTCCTGGCAGCATGGACTTTCAGCCTATGTTGATACAGTACTCGTTTCACTGTGGATATTGACACAATCTTATCAGCTTCTGCCATCATCTTCACAAGGTCTTTTGCTTTTGTCCTTGGATTTATATTCACATGTTGGACCAAAGCACGTTCATGTCTGGGACACAGAACCCATTACCTTCCTGAGCAGTATGAATGCTGGACATTCCCATCTTGTTTGTACTTATGTATAATTGTTTGTACAGATGAGCGAGGCACCTTCAGGTATCTTGAAATTGTACCCAAGGATGAGCCAGACTTGTGAAAGTCCACATTTCTCTTTCTGATATCTTGGCTGATTTCTTTACACTTTCCCATGATGCTACACAAAAAAGAAGTGTGTTTCAGGTGTGCATTAAAATACATTCACATCCAAATTGTTTTTGCTCTTAATCCTGATTATTTATATCTATAACGCCACTGCTTAAAACCGTGGTCAGACGTGATATGATATTACTTCTGTAATAATCGTGACATTTTTTGGAGCATGCCAAATTTTACCCTCCATTTAAAGTCTGCAAGTTATGTGTTGTTCAACATATTCACACTTGGTCGCTGACCAATGCCACATCTATAAGGCCACTGCCTAAAACCATGGTCATCAGACATTATCCGATATTACTGCTGTAATAATCATGACATTTTTTGGAGCATGCCAAATTTTACCCTCCATTTAAAGTCTGCCAGCTGTGTGTTATTCATGCTATTCACACTTGGTCTATGACCAATACCACATCTATAAGGCCACTGCCTAAAACCGTGGTCATCAGACGTCATCTGATATTACTGCAGTAATCATGACATTTTTTGGAGCGTGCCAAATATTACCCTCCATTTAAAGTCTGCCAGTTGTGTGTTGTTCATCCTATTCACACTTGATCGCTGACCAATACCACATCTATAAGGCCACTGCCTAAAACCGTGGTCATCAGACGTCATCTGATATTACTGCAGTAATCATGACATTTTTTGGAGCGTGCCAAATATTACCCTCCATTTAAAGTCTGCCAGTTGTGTGTTGTTCATCCTATTCACACTTGGTCGCTGACCAATACCACATTTATAAGGCCACTGCCTAAAACCGTAGTCATCAGACATTATCCGATATTACTGAGGAGATAATCGTGACATTTTTTGGAGCAAGCTACATATTACCCTCCATTTAAAGTCTGCCAGTTGTGTGTTGTTCATCCTATTCACACTTGATCGCTGACCAATACCACATCTATAAGGCCATTGCCTAAAACCCTGGTCATCAGACGTGATCCGATATTACTGCAGTTATAATCGTGACATTTTTTTGGAGCGGGCCAAAAATTACACTCCATTTAAAATGGGCAAAACGCTTGGCAAGGGACAGTGAAGTGGACGTAATGGTGATGGTGCACGCAAAGGCCTATGCCGTGGGCAAGCTGAAATTATGTCTGCTGAGTGAGCACAACAAGCACCCACATCATGGTCACCCTATCTTCCTGTCCCACTTTGTAGGGGGCAGCGGAACCCCACTCTTAAAGCCAGAGCAGTGTGAAAAGGTTGTTGGTTGGATAGCATATAATGCTTCCAGTCACTTTGCCACCACCACCACCGTCTTTCACACTGTCCAGTCTCAGTAGCCATGAGTATGGACTACATATTCCTCACCCTGATCCTCCTTACTCCCACTATGCCGAGTGCCCAGAGACAACTGATCCCACACTTGAACGCTCAGAAGAGCTGTTTACTTTCCCATTTATAGATTTGGGCCTCTCTCCTGGCCCGTTTCAAGTGGGGCAAGAAGAGATCACATGTAGCTATGCCCAAATATTTGAGCAGCCATGGTTACATAAAGGCGACGGTCGAAAAGTGCAATTACTGTCGCAAGAGGTGGATGATGATGATGAGACACAATTGCCAGCGAGTCAGAAGGAGGCCCAGGGTGCATACGGGGAAGACGAGGTGGGACATTAACATGAGGAAAGTTGCCAGTCCAACTGTTAGGTCTTCCAGAGTCTGGCTCTTTTTTAAAAACTGTCCAGTTAACCCAAAAAAAGGCTATTTGCAAAATCTGCCATGCCAGCATCATCAGGGGCAGCAAAACTACCAGCCTGACCACCACCAGCAAGCTCAGGCACATGACAGCAAAGCACCCGACTAGTAATGCCAGAGTCCAGAAACAGTGTCTAAGGGTGACAAAACTGCCTGTACCGCTGTTGTGCGTGCACACCAATCCTCTGTCCATGGTGCAGGCAAAGATGCCTCCCGCCCTGCACCTGTAGTTTGACACTCACAACCACCACCATCAGCAACCACGTGCACATCCTTGTCCCAGGGCTGCATTCATTTGTTCCTGCCCCAGTCCTTTGAACGCAAGCGCAAATATGCAGCCAACCACTCACAGGCCATAGCACTAAACTGCCACATTTCTAAAATGCTTGCACTTTAAATATTGTCTTTTAGGCTCGTGGAGACACAATCTTTCTTCAACCTCATGGTGGCGGCCATCCCTCAGTACTCGGTTTCCAGCTGCCACTATTTCTCCCTGTGTGGTGTCCCTGCCTTACACAAGCACGTGTCCCAGATCATTAGCCGTGCCCTCAACAATGCAGTTACAGGGAAGGTCCACCTAACCACGGACACATGGACAAGTGCTTGTGGCCAGGGACGATACATCTCGCTGATGGCACACTGGGTTAATAGGGGAAGCCGGGACCCAGTCGGACGGAACACATCCTCCTGACGCCAAGGATTGTGGGCCCTGGGTCAATCAGGGTTGCCCCTACATTATAAAGCTCCTGCACCTCCTTCTCCTCTTCAGCCTCCATCTCCGAAATTAGCAGCACTGCATCGGCCAAGTGGCAACAGGCTGTGCTGAAGCTGATATGCTTATGGGACAAACCGCACACCTCTATGGTGTTGTTGACAGCTTTAACAGAGCAGGCAGAACTCTGGCTGTCACCGCTGCACCTACAGCCAGGCATGGTGGTGTGTGACAATGGCCAGAACCTGGTGGTGGCTCTGAAGCTTGGCAACCTCGCACAAGTACCATGCCTGTTCCATGTGCTCAACCTAGTGATTCAGCGGTTTTTCAAAACTTACCCGGATCTGCCGGAGCTGGTTGTCAAAGCAACCCCACAACATGATGATGCCACCCCCGTATTTCACAGTTGGGATGGTATTCTTAGGCTTCCAATCTTCTCTCTTTTTCCTCCAAACTTAACGATGGTCATTATGCCCAAAAAGTTCAATTTTAGTTTCTTTAGACCACAGGACAAGTTTCCAAAAATTAAGGTCTTTGTTCCTGTGTACATTTACAAACATTAATCTGGTTTCTTTATGTTTCTTTTGGAGTAATGACTTCTTCCTGGCAGCATGGACTTTCAGCCTATGTTGATACAGTATTCGTTTCACTGTGGATATTGACACAATCTTATCAGCTTCTGCCATCATCTTCACAAGGTCTTTTGCTTTTGTCCTTGGATTTATATGCACATGTTGGACCAAAGCACGTTCATGTCTGGGACACAGAACCCATTACCTTCCTGAGCAGTATGAATGCTGGACATTCCCATCTTGTTTGTACTTATGTATAATTGTTTGTACAGATGAGCGAGGCACCTTCAGGTATCTTGAAATTGTACCCAAGGATGAGCCAGACTTGTGAAAGTCCACATTTCTCTTCCTGATATCTTGGCTGATTTCTTTACACTTTCCCATGATGCTACACAAAAAAGAAGTGTGTTTCAGATGTGCATTAAAATACATTCACATCCAAATTTTTTTTTGCTCTTAATCCTGATTATTTATATCTATAATGCCACTGCTTAAAACCGTGGTCAGACGTGATATGATATTACTTCTATAATAATCGTAACATGTTTTGGAGCATGCCAAATATTACCCTCCATTTAAAGTCTGCAAGTTATGTGTTGTTCAACATATTCACACTTGGTCGCTGACCAATGCCACATCTATAAGGCCACTGCCTAAAACCATGGTCATCAGACATTATCCGATATTACTGCTGTAATAATCATGACATTTTTTGGAGCATGCCAAATTTTACCCTCCATTTAAAGTCTGCCAGCTGTGTGTTATTCATGCTATTCACACTTGGTTTATGACCAATACCACATCTATAAGGCCTAAAACCGTGGTCATCAGACGTTATCTGATATTACTGCGGTAATCATGACATTTTTTGGAGCGTGCCAAATATTACCCTCCATTTAAAGTCTGCCAGTTGTGTGTTGTTCATCCTATTCACACTTGGTCGCTGACCAATACCACATTTATAAGGCCACTGCCTAAAACCGTAGTCATCAGACGTTATCCGATATTACTGAGGAGATAATCGTGACATTTTTTGGAGCAAGCTACATATTACCCTCCATTTAAAGTCTGCCAGTTGTGTGTTGTTCATCCTATTCACACTTGATCGCTGACCAATACCACATCTATAAGGCCATTGCCTAAAACCCTGGTCATCAGACGTGATCCGATATTACTGCAGTTATAATCGTGACATTTTTTGGAGCGGGCCAAAAATTACACTCCATTTAAAATGGGCAAAACGCTTGGCAAGGGACAGTGAAGTGGACGTAATGGTGATGGTGCATGCAAAGGCCTATGCCGTGGGCAAGCTGAAATTATGTCTGCTGAGTGAGCACAACAAGCACTCACATCATGGTCACCCTATCTTCCTGTCCCACTTTGTAGGGGGCAGCGGAACCCCACTCTTAAAGCCAGAGCAGTGTGAAAAGGTTGTTGGTTGGATAGCATATAATGCTTCCAGTCACTTTGCCACCACCACCACCGTCTTTCACACTGTCCAGTCTCAGTAGCCATGAGTATGGACCACATATTCCTCACCCTGATCCTCCTTACTCCCACTATGCCGAGTGCCCAGAGACAGCTGATCCCACACTTGAACGCTCAGAAGAGCTGTTTACTTTCCCATTTATAGATTTGGGCCTCTCTCCTGGCCCGTTTCAAGTGGGGCAAGAAGAGATCACATGTAGCTATGCCCAAATATTTGAGCAGCCATGGTTACATAAAGGCGACGGTCGAAAAGTGCAATTACTGTCGCAAGAGGTGGATGATGATGATGAGACACAATTGCCAGCGAGTCAGAAGGAGGCCCAGGGTGCATACGGGGAAGACGAGGTGGGACATTAACACGAGGAAAGTTGCCAGTCCAACTGTTAGGTCTTCCAGAGTCTGGCTCTTTTTTAAAAACTGTCCAGTTAACCCAAAAAAAGGCTATTTGCAAAATCTGCCATGCCAGCATCATCAGGGGCAGCAAAACTACCAGCCTGACCACCACCAGCAAGCTCAGGCACATGACAGCAAAGCACCCGACTAGTAATGTCAGAGTCCAGAAACAGTGTCTAAGGGTGACAATACTGCCTGTACCGCTGTTGTGCGTGCACACCAATCCTCTGTCCATGGTGCAGGCAAAGATGCCTCCCGCCCTGCACCTGTAGTTTGACACTCACAACCACCACCATCAGCAACCACGTGCACATCCTTGTCCCAGGGCTGCATTCATTTGTCCCTGCCCCAGTCCTTTGAACGCAAGCGCAAATATGCAGCCAACCACTCACAGGCCATAGCACTAAACTGCCACATTTCTAAAATGCTTGCACTTTAAATATTGTCTTTTAGGCTCGTGGAGACACAATCTTTCTTCAACCTCATGGTGGCGGCCATCCCTCAGTACTCGGTTTCCAGCTGCCACTATTTCTCCCTGTGTGGTGTCCCTGCCTTACACAAGCACGTGTCCCAGATCATTAGCCGTGCCCTCAACAATGCAGTTACAGGGAAGGTCCACCTAACCACGGACACATGGACAAGTGCTTGTGGCCAGGGACGATACATCTCGCTGATGGCACACTGGGTTAATAGGGGAAGCCGGGACCCAGTCGGACGGAACACATCCTCCTGACGCTAAGGATTGTGGGCCCTGGGTCAATCAGGGTTGCCCCTACATTATAAAGCTCCTGCACCTCCTCCTCCTCTTCAGCCTCCATCTCCGAAATTACCACATCAGTAGGAAGCTGGAAGCACTGCAGTACTGCCTCGGCCAAGTGGCAACAGGCTGTGCTGAAGCTGATATGCTTATGGGACAAACCGCACAACTCTATGGTGTTGTTGACAGCTTTAACAGAGCAGGCAGAACTCTGTCTGTCACCGCTGCACCTACAGCCAGGCATGGTGGTGTGTGACAATGGCCAGAACCTGGTGGTGGCTCTGAAGCTTGGCAACCTCGCACAAGTACCATGCCTGGTCCATGTGCTCAACCTAGTGATTCAGCGGTTTTTCAAAACTTACCCGGATCTGCCGGAGCTGGTTGTCAAAGTACGCCGTCAGTCTGCCCATTTCGGAAAGTCAGCTACAGCTTCCACCACCCTCGCTGTGCTTCAGCAGCGCTTGCAGCTTCCAGCTCATCAACTGGTGTGTGATGTCACCATACAGTAGAACTCAACCTTGCATATGTTGGGGAGGATTTGTGAGCAGCAGAGGGCAGTCGTTGAGTACCAGCTTCAATACGCCTGTCGGTATTCAAGTCAGCCTCCACACATAAGAGCTGATGAGTGGGCATAAATGTCTGACATCTGTGCCATCCTCCAAAACTTTGAGGACTCCATCAAGATGGTGAGCGGCGATGACGTCACCATCCTTCTTCTCTGTCTAATGAAACGCTTGTTGCTCACAATTAAAGAGGAGGCATTGCAGGCGGAGCATGATATGGAGCAAGGAACTATACAGGTTGATGCTACACAGCCTAGCCTCATCTCATCTCAATGCAGGTTGGGTGATAATGAGGAGAAGGAGGAACAGGAGGAGGAACAGGAGCTGGTTTCATGCGCTACAGATGTTACTACCCACACAACATTCATACCGCCTGGTCAGCGTGGATGGCGTGAGGAGAGGGAGAATGAAGAGGTGGAAAGGTGGAGGATGAGGAGGAGGAAAGCATGGACAGTCGTCCTCTTTGTCAGGAAAGGGAAGTCTTGGCTGTTGGCAGTCTGGCTGTTAGAATCTATGTTGTTTTACTATCGGCCATCTTGTTGTGGTTTGCTGGCTTCTAGTCTTTTCCTCTGGTGCTGGGTGTCTTGGTCACGTGATCTCTTCACTCTTTATTACTTAGCACCTGTCTCCCATTCCATGCTGCACATCAGTGTTGTTACGCTTGTGCTCTGGCTAAGTAGCCTTGTTAAGTTCTTTGTGCTTTGGACAATTGATTGCTTGGGACTTCTTGTTCCACCAGTTTTGTTCCCTTTTATCTTCGTTTCTGCAACTAACTTTTCTGTTAGGAGGTCTCCAGTTTTGCTCCCAGTCCTTAGATCTTTTAGGGACCCCTTTTCCCCTTCCTTCATGTCTTCGTTTGAGTTCAGTGCAGGAGTTTAGGTGCGGCTATTCATAATAGGGCACCCACTCCAGCGTAGGGTTAAGCTGAGTCTCCGTGAAGGGACAGCTTTTCCCTCCTATTCCTTAGTTCTAAGTTGCAGTACATAACAGTATGTCCCGCCCTGTTTAAAAAAAAAAAAGTTTTTTTTTTTTTTCTCCTCTCCTCTTCCTGGGTTATCTTCAGTATGTGTACCATCCAGGAGCTTGCTCAATGCTTGAAAGGATTGACTCTGGAGGTTGCCGATCTTCAGCAGTACATGAGTAAATACCCTGCAGAATGCTATGAAGAACTTAAGGTAGGATTACCTGAGTGTTTCTCGGGTAAACAACAGAATTTTTTTTCATTTAAAAACGCTTGTTTGTTGTATTTTCGGCTCAGACCTAAATCTTCTGGGAGTGAACTACAGTGTGTAGGCATTATTATTAGTGATGAGCGAGCACTAAAATGCTTGGGTACTCGTTGCTCGGGTCGAGCACATTGTAATACTCGGGTGCTCGACCCGAGCAACGAGCCCAATGTAAGTCTATGGGAAACTCGAGCATTTTTCAGGCGGCTCCACCCGGCGGTCTGCAGAGGGCCTAAAAATTTCCCAAATCGATGGGAACAGTGCCCAAATGACATGGGAACAGCATGGGGAAGACCCCTGGAAGCATTTCTGACTCCCAAGTCACTGCTGTCAACAACGTTGTCAGAGTATTACGCCACTTTTACGGACTCACAATAAAACATACAAAAACAAAACCAAAATGGATTTTCCTGGGAAATATATTAAGGAACATCCTTTCCAGGGTAATGACTTGTATATATGGCAAAATAAATAACCAAAACCAAAAATACTCCTCCACACATTGGGCTATGTTCACACGTAGTTTTTGATGCGATTTTGCACTTCTGCATTGCTTTCAGCAAAGACAAATGCATACACTGGGAAATGTCATTTTAACATTTTACAACCTTATCTGGCCATGTGGTGTGTGACACATCATCAGACACATGCATACAGTGCTGAAAAGACATGGGACCAGCATGGGGAAGACCTCTGGAACCATTTCTGACTCCCAGGTCACTGCCTAAAAGTGTGCCCATCATAAGTGATTCTTGGCGCATGCGAAGATGCCTCCCGCCATGCACCTGTCGTTGCAGACATCACCGTCCACGTCCTTGTCCCAGTGCAGCATTCAGTTTTCCCTACCCCATTCCTTGGAATGCAAGCGCAAGTATGCAGGCAGCCACCCACCCACAGGCTGCAATACTATACTGCCAAATTTTTGACAGCTGCTTGCACTTGAAATGTGGCCTTTTAGGCTCGTGGAGGCGGAAGCTTTTCATAACCTCATGCCTGCGGCGGCCGGGTGTCCATACTCGGTCCCCAGCCGCCACTGTTTCTCCCGGTGTCGTCTCCGCCTTCCACAAGCATGGGTCCCACAACATTACCAGTGCCCTCCCCAGTGCACTTACTGGGAAGGACCGCCTAACCACAAACACGTGGACAGGTGAATGTGGCCAGGGACGGTATGGAGCCACTCCACAGCTTTTTTTGCTGAGAGTTGTATTTAGCTCGGCGAAAGGTCTGGCATAGAGGGAAACCATATCTATTCTGGGTGTCATTTCTCCGTCACCAGGTTCCGGACATTGACACACACGACCATGCCTGGCTGTATGTTCAGCGGTGAGAGCCACAGATCAGACTGCTGTGTTACAGCTTTCAACAACTCTGCAGCGCTGGGCGGTTTGTCAATTAAGTATTAAGCATGTTATCTTCAGCACAGCCTGTTGCTGCTTGGCCAAGACAGTGCTGCAGTGCTGTCAGCTTGTGACTGATGTGGTCATTTCGGAGATGGAGGAGGAGGTGCATGAGCTGAACAATGTGATTACATTGTTGCTAAATTGGTGACGCTGTTTTTTATACTAAAGAAAGATCCTATTGTTTTGTTTTTTTTTATGTATTTTTTTAAGACAAATGCATTCACCGGGAAATGTCATTTTAACATTTTACAACCTTAGCTGGTAATGTGGTGTGTGACACATCATCAGACACTTCCTGTTTTATTTATGATGGAGGGACTCTGAAAGTCATAAAGCCTATTTTTATAGGGACATCAGACGGCCCTTACTATTCTTAAAAGGCCAGCAGTCGGCCCTAGCTATTGTTAGAGAGCCATCAGCCGGCTATGCTTTGTTGTTCCCATTATTAACAAGTGGGTCTCCTATACTGTTATAGCTTATCCAGTGACTGCAAGGGCTGCCAGAAATTTGGATGCAACCCAATACCCCTTTGAAGAGACATAGAGGAGGGTCTCAGTAAAAAAATGTTCCCATTATAAAGGATCGGGTCTCCTATAAGTGGTAATGCCCATGCTGTGACTGCAAGGGCTGCCAAAATTTGGGAAAAACCCCATTAAGAATTTAAAGACACATAGAGCAGGGCCACAGTAACAAGGTACGACATGTTCCCATTAGAAAGGAGAGGGTCTGCTATACAGTTATAGGGTATGCAATGAGTCCAATGGCTGACAATTTTAGGAAAAAACCCACTAAGAATTTAAAGACACACAGAGCAGGGCCACAGTAACAAGGTACGACTTGTTCCCATTAGAAAGGAGAGAGTCTGCTATACAGTTATAGGGTATGCAGTGAGTCCAGCAGCTGACAATTTTAGGAAAAACCCCACTAAGAATTTAAAGACACATGGAGCAGGGCCACAGTAACAAGTACGACATGTTCCCATTAGAAAAGAGAGAGTCTGCTATACAGTTATAGGGTATGCAGTGAGTCCAACGGCTGACAATTTTAGGAAAAACCCCACTAAGAATTTATAGACACATGGCCCCGGAGCTGGGCTCACTGAGTGACAGGACACCGCTCCTGAGCTCAGCTCCGGGGCCCGCTCGCTGGTGCGGCTCATTATCCCTGGCTCCTCAGCATCAGCGGTCAGAGAATTAAAGCTAGGGACACATAGGACATGTGAGTATAAGGATTTTATTATTTTATTCTTATTTTTACAGGTGGACACTGCGGGAGCAGACACTACTACCCTCATCATTGTCTCCTGCTGGTGCTGATCGCAGCACCGGTAGGAACCATGATGAGGGCAGTGTTCAGCACCCCGCGCATGGGAACAGTGCTAACTGTACAGTGATTCCCAGGCACCGTTCCGTGTGATCTTGATGCTGCTCAGGGGTGGCACATGGTTGCCACATGTGACACACAGGGAAACATGAGACACGGATATCTCTGGTACCGGTTTATACCGAAATATACGGACATGTGAAACCGGCCTAAATCGGCTGCGAAAAATCCTCCGAATAAACAAACTGCTCAATCGTCAGGTGAAATGATCTTTTGGCATGCACACAACATTATCATTCTTGGCACAAGACTTGTGCTGCCGAGAACAATGACAGCCAATGAACAATTGTCTAATACAGATCATTCAGAGTGTATCTGAAGCGCAGTATTCCTGTGTAAATTGTCTATTAACCCCTTAGTGACTGAGACAATTTGGACATTAATGACCAGGCCAAATTTTTGAATTCTGACCAGTGTCACTACATGTGGTAATAACTCTGGAACGCTTCAATGGATCCCGCTGATTCTGAGACTGTTTTTAGTGACATATTGTATTTCATGATAGTGGTAAAAAATTTTGATACGACAATTTGGTGAAAATGTTGAAAATTTTGCAATTTTCAAACTTCTAATTCCTATGCCTTTAAACCAGAGAGTTATGTCACACAAAATAGTTAATAAATAACATTTCCCATATGTTTACTTTACATCAGCACAATTTTTAAAACATATTTTTTTTTTGTTAGGAAGTTAGAAGGTTTAAATGTTGACCAGTGATTTCTAATTTTTCCAACAAAATTTACAAAACTATTTTTATAGGGACCATATCACATTTGAAGTGACTTTGGGAGGCCGATATGACAGAAAATACCCAAAAGTGACACCATTCTAAAACCTGCACCCCTCCAAGTCCTCAAAACCGCATTCAAGAAGTTTATTAACCCTTCAGGTGCTTCACAGGAACTAAAGCAATGTGGAAGCAAAAATGAAAATTTTTTCATAAAAATTTTACTATAGCCCCAAATTTTTTATTTTCACAAGGGTAACAGGATAAAATGGACCACAAAATTTGTTGTGCAATTTCTACTGAGCATGTTGATTCCCCATATGTGGGGGAAAACTATTGTTTGGGCACACAACAAGGCTTGGAAGGGAAGGAGCACCGTTTTGACTTTTTGAACGCAAAAAAGACTGAATCAAGAGTGGATGCCATGTCACATTTGGAGAGCCCCTGACATGAAAAACAGCAGAAACCCCCACAAGTGACAGCATTTTGGAAACTAGCCCCCTCAAGGAATAACACATTTAGATGTGAGAACAAATTTTTTTTTTTTTTTACAAAAACACTGTTTTAGCACCAAATTTGGACCCAACAATTTGTTCTGCAATTTCTCCCGCATGTGGCAGCATTCTATATGTGGATATACACTACTGTTTGAGCACCCGGCACGGATCAGATGGGAAGGAGCGCTACTTGGCTTTTAGAACGCAGATTTCTTTTGAATAGATTATGGGCTCCATTAGTTTAGCCCCTGAGGTGCCAAAACAGCAGAACCCCCACCCCCAGGTCACCCCATATTGGAAACTCCACTACCTAAGGAATTCATCTAGGGGTGTAGTGAGATTTTGAACTCATGGATGCCTCACAGAATTTTATAACATTGAGACATGGAAATTTGTTCTCAGTAGCGATCTGGGAGTCAGAGATGCTTCCAGGGGTCTTCTCCATGCTGTTCTCCTTCCATTCAGCACTTTTACCATCCATTTCATCATTTTCAGTGCCCCCCAGACCTCCTTGTAGGGTCTTCTGGAAAAATGCTTTGATTTCTCATTGACGCTCATTATACTCGTTACTTGAAATGAGCATCCAAGCATTAGAAATTGTTTAGGTCGAGTAACGAGCATCTGAGCATTTTAGTGCTCACTCATCTCTAATTTTTACCTGTGGATTTTCAGCATTTTATGCAATGCAATGCAATTCTGACTTTAAACTCTGAATGTCCACAAGAAAATTGACATGTTGAGGATTTCAAACACACACGGCTGGTCAGTTTACGCTATGTAAAAAAAAATTAAACAGTGGACCCCAGGATGGGGGACATTATACAAGGAAGGGGCCTAGGATGGGGGTTATTATACCAGCAAGGAGCCCAGGATGGGGGACATTACACCAGGAAGGGGTTAAGGATCAGGATTATTATACCAAGATGGAGGTCATTATACCAGGAAGGGGCACAGTATACCAGGAAGGGGTCCAGGATGGGAGAAATTATACTAGGAAGGGGCTGGGAATTCTGGGACATGGTTATACAATGGAGGACATTATAACAGGAAAGGGTCCATGATGGTGTCAGGATGGTGTACAATATTACAGTAAGGGGCCCAGTACAGGAGACATTACACCAGGAAGCCCCCATGATGGGGGACATTATACCAGGATGGGTGACATTGTTACACGAAGGTACCAGAATGTGGAACATTATTACAATAAGGGGTCAAGGACAGGGGACATTATACCAGGAAGAGGCTCAGGATGGGGGACATTATTACTGGAAAGGGCTCAGGATGGAGGACATTTTACCAGAAAGAGTACAGGACAGGGGACATTATACAACCCCTGGCAAAAATTATGCTTGGTCTGAAAAAAATTACCCTTACTGAGTACCACATTTTTAATCTTGATTTCTTTTAGTGTTTCTTAAAGCCCTAAAGTTGCCATTTGAAATGACTTTAGTTTTGTGCCATGTCTGTGATCTGCTTTTTTTCAACAACATTAAACAACTGAATGAACATCCTCCGAGCCCGGTGATTCCATAATTTTTTCGAGGGGTTGTAATAGGAAGAGGCAAAGGATGGAGGAAATTATACCAGGAAGAGGTGTAGGTGGAGGTGACGCGCCCCCTGGGCCGTGGGGTACCAGGTGCTGGGCCTATGGATGCCGGTATGGGGGATATCACGGTGGCTGGCCCGGTCCGTGACCCAGTGTGGTCAGTAAAAGGGGGAATATGTATAGGGGATTTGGAAAGTTCTGGAGCCGTCCTCTGGAGCTGGTGTTACGGCAGCAGGGATGGTGTGGCTCTCCACAGGTAGAGCTAGCTCCAGGGCAGCGTGAGGTGTAATGGATGGTGGTGCAGGGAGAGACGGCAGGATGGTCCCGGAGGAAAGAAGGACACTCACACGGGGGTAAGCTTCTGTACCTTTACTGGTGATGTTGCAGGCACGGTCCAGGGTACTCCGGACAAGGGCGCACTTTTGGACTCTCCCTAGTGAGCGGGTATAGGACCTCCTGATCCGTGGCTTTACTCGCTAAGCTTCTGACCTGCCTGGAGCTAGGCCTAGCTTGGTTGCTGTCTCTCTTTTGCACCTGCTGACCTGGTGGTAGGGTCTACTCTTGCAGATCACTCTCCCTGGATGCTGGGGCCTCCGTGACTCCTAGCCCTGGTACTGCAATCAGTATTTGGTGAACCTGGGACCTGTAGTCCTCCAGGGGTTCCGGTGGTTCCTACTGGGTATTGAGGGTCCCTGTAGGCGCGGACCCGGTGTCCGGTATATATCTCGGGGTGAGCCTGGTAAGCTCCTCTGCCCCCTTGGCTACTTCTTCCTTCTCCTCTATCCTTCGGCCACACTCAGGGCCCTCACTAGGCCTTCACACGTGCTGTAGGCCTTGGCTCGCTAAGCACAGCAGCCAGCTTGCTGCCTCTTCGCTGCTCTCTGAGCGTCAGCACGCTCTCTGCTCAACTCTGAGCTCTGTCCCTCTCTGTGTCTGAGAGACTCACTAACTAGACTGAGCTGCCTGGCTCCACCCTCCCTTTATATATCCCTGAAGGACTCCCTCTGGTGGTCTGAGGTGGTAGGGTGGAGGTGTGTGAATGTGTGAGGGCCTCTTGTGGAGAAGTCCATCCATGCACCCTTCTGGGTTCTGTGGCACCAGTGCACAGCAGGGCGCCACAGAGGGACATTATTACAGGATGGTGGTCAAGATGGGGGACAATATTAAAGAAAGCGGCCAGGATGGGGAATATTGCAAAATCATTGCAAAATGAGCAGAAATGCAGACATGTATTGCACACTTAGGTATAGTTGTGAGAAGAACCAAATTTGTTTATATTATGTGATGTATTGGAATTTATGAATGTGTCTATCATAATGCAATGGCAATCTGAACTGTGGGTACAGTATAGAAAGTATAGAGTAGTAAAGGCACAGACAAGTGATGCGAACAAAGGATGATTATTTCCTCCATCAACAGATGACTTATGAAATAATAATAATAATAATGAAACAATTTATATAACATAACCATTATATCCCTAAATGTATTACACTGTAGTAAAACAAATAACCTTTCCTAAGGCTAGGGTCAAACAAGCATATATGTCTCATCCAAGGGAATTGGGTCGATTAGACAAATCACACTCTGATAAAACTCTAATTAGAGTTTTATCAGAGCATGATCATAGTGTGTTCCGATTCTGTTGGATGAGAAGATGGAGAACAAAATTTCTCCATCTTCTCCATTATGTCAGTCCATGAAAATCGGACTGCACTCAAATGTAATCTGAGTGCAGTCCAATATTTTCCTTCGACTCATAGACTTGCATTGCCAAGTGCGCTCCGAATTTTGGATCAAACTAGTACATGCTGCAATTGTTTTCCTCGGACCAGCTCTGTCTGAGAAAAAAATCTGACATTTGCACAGCCCTATACAATAATAATGATCTAAGTGCGATCCTATGTTTTGTTGGATCACACTAGGACTGATAATACGGTTGTCTGCTCAAGCCCTTAGAATAGGTCATCAATGTAAGAGTGATTGGGGTCTGACACACAGAAGCCCCACACAGGGCCAATTGTAGCTTTTCTGCAATCTAAAGGTCCGTTTACATGAACTGGCCAGTGGCACTATATGAACGCTGATCAATAAACTAAGTATCAATGGTTGTTTCAGTGGCAGTTTATGCAGGCAGACCAAAGCAAACGATGAAAACTGAGTGATCGATCATAGTTCTCGGCAGTGTGAGACCTGTTTATCCAGGACGATGCCAAGCTGAGAATGATGATCTTTTGTTTTGCACAAAATATAATTTCCCCCGATGAATGAGTGTTTTACTGATTTATGGAATGATTGGCAGCCTGATTACACGTCAAGATAACAGTGAAACCAGCGTTTTGAACAATGCTTGCTCCTTACTAAGTGGTTTGTCCCTCACTTAGGGGCATCTCCATTTAGAGTGTGATTGATTCTTATAATTGTTATTATTGTTTTTGCCGTTTTCATTTAAGGTATTTATTTCTATCATAATTCTGGATGATTACATCGATATGAAATGTTTTGCTGTAGTTTAATCATGGTTCTTTGAATTTCCCCATCATGTCTGGTGTAAGTAGTGACATTTGTTGTCCTATATTGCAGCCCTGTCTGCCTGTGAGATGGAAGCTGAGAGGAAGCTGCAGACGTGTCAGTTATAAGCGCACACAGCTCTGCAGTGAGATCAGGAGAGCAGAGAGCGGCCATCACACATCACACTGGGAACTCCCCTTCATGTGAGATAAGGAGGCAGAGTTATCTTCCAGGCAGCGTCGTCCCCAGAGCCAGGAAGAGGTCATTTACATAAAGTGATAAAAGATGATTTATCAGCAACAAGGCATCAGATATGAGGCATACAGGCATCACTCTCCTCTGCAGTCCATAACCTATATGCCCATATTAATAGTTTACAGCAGGCCAGAATTGCTAATCTGGCGCACCGGGCATTTTCCCAGTGGTCCACGGATGTGTGCATTGTAGTAGGCCACGGGGCCCGCTGATCCGGCCACCGGCCTGCTGATCCGGCCACCGACCCGCTTTTCTGGCCGCTGGCCCCTTAAATCTGGAGGCACAGCCGGGATTGGGGCGCTCTGCGCCTGCACGCAGGGTTCACTATTTGAACCGCTGCATGCGTCACATATAAGAACACATCAGCGTTCTCTGTGGGAGGAGAGCGCGATCCTCTCTCCCGCCTTTACAACACCGGCTGCAGCTGTTGGTGCAGCGCAGCCCGGTGCCGTACCGAATCAGGAAGCGGATCTCTGCAGCTCTGCTCCTACCTGGGTGAGTACAGTGGCATGATGATGTATGCTGTTGTTTAGCCAGTAAAAAACATGTTTCTGGTACCCAGGGGTGGGGGGTGGGGGATGACCTCTGGGGCTGGGGGCTTACATATGGGGCTAGGGGCTGACCTCTGGGGCTGGGGGATTACTTATGGGTTTGGGAGCTGACCTCTGAGGCTGGGGGCTTACTTATGGGGCTAGGGGCTGACCTCTGGGGCTGGGGGATTACTTATGGGGCTGGAGGCTTACTTATGGGGCTGGGGGCTGACTACTAACTTCCGGGGCTGACTGATGTGTTTATGGATCTGTGATACATATTCAGCAGTTGCTGTGTGTCCTATGTGATGTATATGTGTCTCCTGTGATGTGTGTTTCATAATATAGTATAATGTGGTCTTAATTATAATGTAAAGTTGGGTATATACATTACAGACCAAAAGTTTGGACACACCTTCTCATTTAAAGATCTTTCTGTATTTTCATGACTATGAAAATTGTACATTCACACTGAAGACATCAAAACTATGAATTAACACATGTGGAATTATATACTTAACAAAAAAGTGTGAAACAACTGAAAATATGTCTTATATTCTAGGTCCTTCAAAGTAGCCACCTTTTGCTTTGATGACTGCTTTGCACACTCTTGTCATTCTCTTGATGAGCTTCAAGAGGTAGTCACCGGAAATGGTTTTCACTTCACAGGTGTGCCCTGTCAGGTTTAATAAGTGGGATTTCTTGCCTTATAAATGGGATTGGGACCATCAGTTGTGTTGTGCAGAAGTCTGGTGGATATGTGTCACCCTGGCCTGGATGCCACAAGTGTAATTAAAGCTGTGTCTGAGAGCAAGGGGGAGGTTCTTTAGTCAGGGGAACATTAGCATGCAGTACCTCCTGTCTCAGGCCAGTAGGGGGAGCAGGCTGCCCCTATAAAAGCTGTTACTGGGGGCAGGGTTAGAGAGAACTGGATGGCCTGTCTCAGCACTGAGACTTGTCCCAGAGCAGAGCAGGGACAGAAAGTTGTATTGCACCTAAGAGGAAGTGTGGCAGGAGGAGAGCCACAAGCCAGAGACAAGAGGCGAAGAGAGCCTGTCTTGGCAGATAAAAGACTTACTTTACCAGACTTTGGTGTCTGAGGCTGGGAGGATTCTACATCCTCCAGCAGATAACCAGTCCGCAAGGGACTGTATATTCCTTGGCCTAAGAAGCCTGGAGGCCCTGCCACAACCGAAGGGACCAGTAAAGCCGTACAAGGCTGGGAGCAGAAAGGAACCCACGTCGCAGGCCAAACAGGTGATAATACACGGAAAGCTCGGAAACGTGGGCTGTTACCCTATAACGAGGAGATAGCCAGAAGGAGCGCAGAAAGCACGGTAGGCCTACACCCTCACCCTGACCAGGGCCAATTTCCCCGTTGCTCTCAGACATCCAGGTCCCCTCCTAGCTGGGACTGTTTATGAGTCAGTTTACCTGTTTCAGTAAAGACCCTGGACTGCAACCAATTGTCTGTGTGCTCCTTCGCGCCTCCAGCACTACCAGTACTGGGACTCTCACCACCATCACTCCCACCATCCACTACACTGCCCTGGGCCGCACTCTTCCCGTGGGGAGTCACACCATCCCAGCTGCACACATCATCAGCCCCAGCGGTCTGCCTTGCAGCGGCGGTTCCTAATGACCGCAAATCCACGGGTGGCGTAGTCGGACATAATCAACAACACATAACGGACTACCACTGGCCTGACCACCCTGAGCCACGGAACCGGGTTGCCACTACTACTCCCATCGTTCCCCCTATCGCCCGGATCCGAGTGCCCCACGGCCCAGGGGGCAAGTCAGATACACAGCTGATAGTCCTACTGAATAGACTGTTAGAATTTGTATTATGGCAAGAAAAAAGCAGCTAAGTAAAGAAAAACGAGTGGCCATCATTACTTTAAGAAATGAAGGTCAGTCAGTCCGAAAAATTGGGAAAACTTTGAAAGTGTCCCCAAGTGCAGTTGCAAAAAACATCAAGCGCTACAAAGAAACTGGTTCATATGAGGACCACCCCAGGAAAGGAAGACCAAGAGTCACCTCTGCTTCTGAGGATAAGTTTATCCGAGTCACCAGCCTCAGAAATCGCAGGTTAACAGCAGCTCAGATTAGAGACCAGTTCAATGCCACACAGAGTTCTAGCAGCAGACACATCTCTTCAACAACTGTTAAGAGGAGACTTTGTGCAGCAGGCCTTCATGGTAAAATAGCTGCTAGGAAACCACTGCTAATGACAGGCAACAAGCAGAATAGACTTGTTTGGGCTAAAGAACACAAGGAATGGACATTAGACCAGTGGAAATATGTGCTTTGGTCTGATGAGTCCAAATTTGAGATCTTTGGTTCCAACCACCGTGTCTTTGTGCGACGCAGAAAAGGTGAACGGATGGACTCTACATGCCTGGTTCCCACCGTGAAGCATGGAGGAGGAGGTGTGATGGTGTGGGGGTGCTTTGCTGGTGACACTGTTGGGGATTTATTCAAAATTGAAGGCATAACCAGCATGGCTACCACAGCATCTTGCAGCGGCATGCTATTCCATCCGGTTTGCGTTTAGTTGGACCATCATTTATTTTTCAACAGGGCAATGACCCCAACACACCTCCAGGCTGTGTAAGGGCTATTTGACCAAGAAAGAGAGTGATGGGGGGCTACGTCAGATGACCTGGCCTCCACAGTCACCAGACCTGAACCCAATCGAGATGGTTTGGGGTGAGCTGGACCGCAGAGTGAAGGCAAAAGGGCCAACAAGTGCTAAGCATCTCTGGGAACTCCTTCAAGATTGTTGGAAGACCATTTCCGGTGACTTCCTCTTGAAGCTCATCAAGAGAATGCCAAGAGTGTGCAAAGCAGACATCAAAGCAAAAGATGGCTACTTTGAAGAACCTAGAATATAAAACATATTTTCAGTTGTTTCACACTTTTTTGTTAAGTATATAATTCCACATGTGTTAATTCATAGTTTTGATGCCTTCAGTGTGAATGTACAATTTTCATAGTCATGAAAATACAGAAAAATCTTTAAATGAGGTGTGTCCAAACTTTTGGTCTGTACTGTATAGTGTAGAGATGTTTATATAGTATGGTGCTGTGTACATAGTGTAGTATATAGTTTGGAATCCACACTATATACACTGGCACATCCCTACACTATATAATATATATAGTATATAAACAGCTCGACTCTATATTCTTTTGCACAGTATATAGTGTGGAGCTGGGTATATAATTGATTGTAGAATATATTGTGGAGCTGTGTATGATTTGTATACTTCCCCTGCCCTGTATAGATGGTGTCATTCTCAGTATCTGCTCTTATTATGTTTGCGTGTGTGTGTACATACATACACGCATAATATAATAATATATATATCTCAACAATCTGATTAATTGTCAAAAAAATGGAGGACTCTTCTTTATTAGCCCATGTGGTTATGTTTCGGATTCATGTTCTGTTATGGAACTGAATTGTCGTCATAGAGGCTGGCATCTGCAGGGTACAAATGTATATATACAATGCACAGTACCACTCATCCTGTCCTGTATATATACAATGCACAGTACCACTCCTCCTGTCCTGTATATATACACTGCACAGTACCACTCCTCCTGTCCTGTATATATACACTGCACAGCACCACTCCTCCTGTCCTGTATATATACACTGCACAGTACCACTCCTCCTGTCCTGTATATATACACTGCACAGCACCACTCCTCCTGTCCTGTATATATACACTGCACAGTACCACTCCTCCTGTCCTGTATATATACACTGCACAGCACCACTCCTCCTGTCCTGTATATATACACTGCACAGTACCACTCCTCCTGTCCTGTACATATACACTGCACAGTACCACTCCTCCTGTCCTGTATATATACACAGCACAGCACCACTCCTCCTGTCCTGTATATATACACTGCACAGTACCACTCCTCCTGTCCTGTATATATACACTGCACAGTACTACTCCTCCTGTCCTCTATATATACACTGCACAGTACCGCTCCTCCTGTCCTGTATATATACACTGCACAGCACCACTCCTCCTGTCCTGTATATATACACTGCACAGTACCACTCCTCCTGTCCTGTATATATACACTGCACAGTACTACTCCTCCTGTCCTCTATATATACACTGCACAGTACCGCTCCTCCTGTCCTGTATATATACACTGCACAGCACCACTCCTCCTGTCATGTATATATACACTGCACAGTACCACTTCTCCTGTCCTGTATATATACAATGCACAGTACCACTTCTCATGTCCTGTATATATACAATGCACAGTACCACTCCTCCTGTCCTGTATATATACACTGCACAGCACCACTCCTCCTGTCCTGTATATATATGTGACACCCCAGGGGTCTGGTTGTCACAGTGATAGAGATATTACGTCTGAGAGCAGGTGGGAGGTCCTTTGGTCAGGGATCCTGTGCATGCCACACCTCCTGCCCAGCCTTGGGAGGGGAAGAACTTCCCCTGTATAAACCCGGGGCTGAGGCAGGGTTAGGGAGTCCAGGAAGAGTAGAGACAAGAGCAGCATAGGAAGCAGCAGAGTCACAAGGAGTCAGGGGCTGGCAGCTAAAGAGCTCGCCCTGACTAAGAAGATTCTTTACCGGACCCGGAGTCCGAGGCTGTGGGGACTAACTTCTACCCAGCAGCAGAATCCGTCAGGCAGGGGATTTCAGGTCCCCTGGCCCAGAAGCCCGAAGGCCCAGTCACACGCGTGGGACCAGCACCGCCATCGTGGAGCGGAAGCCATTAGAAGGCCCCGAGTCACCGGCCATACGGGTGAGCACCACACGGTACACTCAGGGACGTGGGCTACTTACATCAGCTTCTAGCAAGGTAGCCAGAAGAGTACAGTCAGCTTGGGAGGCCTACAACTACGCCTGGCCAGGGGAGATCCCATCTGCTCAAGGACTGACCAGGCCCCGTTCGCTAGCAAGTACTCCGGGAGGGTCTATCGTTGTTACCAGTAAAGACCCTGAACGCTACCATACCGTCTCTGAGTGGTTCCTGCTACCCCCATCATCCACGTCGGCTGCCCTGAGGCCATACCCCTCCCGTTGGGGGTTATACTATCACGCTGCACCATCCTTCCACCGGCCTCAGCGGTCTGCCCTGCAGCAGCAGCCCCCTGGCTGCATTCAACGGGTGGCGTAGTCATCAACCATTTTCTACCGCTAACAGACTGCCGTCCAGTTTGACTCCCTGGGCACGGACCGGGTCACCGCCACGAGACTACAACCCTAAACAGATCCGGCTCCGGGTAAGCTCCCGCGTGCGCAACGCAGCGCGACACAGGCCCAGGGGCGCGTCAACTTTGGCGTAGTCGGCAGGATCACGTGCCCGCAACCACCGGGTACTGCGTGCCTGAAAAGCAAAGACTGTTCAAACTTACCAGTGGTGAAGATTCCCGCCATCGGTGAAGATTCCCGCCATCCGGCGCCATCTTCAGCCTTCTTCCCGCCATCGGTGAAGTTTCCCGCCATCCGGCGCCATCTTCAGCCTTCTTCCCGCCATCCGTGGAGTTTTCCCGCCATTGGACGCCATCTTGAGGACGCCGCGCGGAAGAAGAGGGGCGTGGACTCCGAAAGCGCGCGAGAACTGAAGCCCCGCCTCACGTCCGGACGTTGCGTAAGGTCCTGGAAGGAGCCCAGCAGACGCCGACGTCACAGGAGCGCGACGGAAGGTCCTCAACCCTGACGATCCACTGCGGAGCCGCGGCCTACGGAACAGGATCATCGCAAGGTAGGCCACGGTCCACTAGGGGGGAGGAAGATGTCGGATACGGAGGAGAGCTCCACTGCCTCAACCCCCGCCAGCGCTACCGCTGTTGCAGTTATGCCCTTCACCATGCCCTATATCCCGGGAGCAGCTTGGCTACCCCAGTACTCAGGGGAGTCACATACCCTGCATGACTTTAGAGAAAAGCTGGATAGCCTCTTCCAGGTGTACCCCCTCACAGAAGAGCAAAAAGTGAGCATCCTGGTGGCCCAACTAACTGGGGCAGCCAAAAGGGAAGTAAAATCCTGGCCACCTGGGAGGAAGACTGTCGCAGGGATACTAACCCGGCTGAAGGACACCTTTGATACCCGCACCTCAGCCGAGATTAAACTTAGATTCTACGGGTGCAAGCAGCGAGCGCATGAGAGTATAAGGGACTATGCACTCAACCTACAAGAGGCCCTGAGGGCTATTAAGCAGACCGACCCTAATGGAGTGGGAAACGAGGACAGGCTGTTGACCGAACAATTTATAGAGGGTTTATATTGCAATGCCCACCGCACCCAGTTGCGGGCAATGGCCTTACAGGACCCTCATCTAGAATTTGCACAGTTCAAGGACAGAGCCATCCGGGTGCTCCGAGAACCGGCACCAGGTGGCGTTGTGACCCACAGACGCCCCACTACCACTTACTACCAGGAGGCGGCGCCCTTGTCAGCAGGGCCTGTGGGAGCTGATGCGCAGGCTTTGGACAATGACCCGGCTCCAGACCTACACCATCAGGTCCAAGAGCTAGCTAAAAGCGTTGCTGCGCTAACCCGAACTGTGCAGTCTTTACAGGTTTCCACTCCAGGGAAGATCCAGCTGGCATCCGGACCGGAGGACATCCCGTGGCGTCGACCAAGGAGGACCCCACCGGCCAGAGGAAGACCCAGTGACCGATACAGCGAGGACGGACGACCCATCTGCCGCCGCTGCAATCAACCCGGACATATGGAAAGGTACTGTTCTTTAAACGGGCACAACCTGGGGTAGAGGGCCAACCCCCAGGAAAAAGATCACCAGGCCCATCGAACTGGCGCGACAGATATGTGGGAGGACGTCCAGTCTTGCCTGTGGTACTGGATGGCATTCCCATGAGTGCCCTACTGGACACCGGGTCACAGGTCACCACCATCCCGTACGTGCTCTTCAAGCAGTACTGGAATGACTCGGATATTACCCGCACGTTGGAGGATCTAAATGTTTAAGTTGTTTTACAATGTTTACCTGTTTATTGTTGCTTGTGTGTAATTTTGTGTTTCTAGTTGTTTTTAGGAGTCTTCGGTGGATTTACCGGGAATCCTTTGTATATAGTTGGAGCGTAACCCAGGATGGACTAGAGACTGTTAAGGACTCGGGGTAGGACAGACCCCTACCTGGTTACGTCTCCCTGTGTTGGTGAAATGGACACCTTTGCTTTTCTTCAAAGACTGCACCCGGTTGCGGACATCCGTGACCATCTTATTGTGTTTCCTTATTGTATTTTATTGTTCTTTGATATACCTTGTTATATTTTTCTAAAAAGTGTTTAGTCCCGGAGTACTAAATTTCACTAGGGGGGAGTGTGACACCCCAGGGGTCTGGTTGTCACAGTGATAGAGATATTACGTCTGAGAGCAGGTGGGAGGTCCTTTGGTCAGGGATCCTGTGCATGCCACACCTCCTGCCCAGCCTTGGGAGGGGAAGAACTTCCCCTGTATAAACCCGGGGCTGAGGCAGGGTTAGGGAGTCCAGGAAGAGTAGAGACAAGAGCAGCATAGGAAGCAGCAGAGTCACAAGGAGTCAGGGGCTGGCAGCTAAAGAGCTCGCCCTGACTAAGAAGATTCTTTACCGGACCCGGAGTCCGAGGCTGTGGGGACTAACTTCTACCCAGCAGCAGAATCCGTCAGGCAGGGGATTTCAGGTCCCCTGGCCCAGAAGCCCGAAGGCCCAGTCACACGCGTGGGACCAGCACCGCCATCGTGGAGCGGAAGCCATTAGAAGGCCCCGAGTCACCGGCCATACGGGTGAGCACCACACGGTACACTCAGGGACGTGGGCTACTTACATCAGCTTCTAGCAAGGTAGCCAGAAGAGTACAGTCAGCTTGGGAGGCCTACAACTACGCCTGGCCAGGGGAGATCCCATCTGCTCAAGGACTGACCAGGCCCCGTTCGCTAGCAAGTACTCCGGGAGGGTCTATCGTTGTTACCAGTAAAGACCCTGAACGCTACCATACCGTCTCTGAGTGGTTCCTGCTACCCCCATCATCCACGTCGGCTGCCCTGAGGCCATACCCCTCCCGTTGGGGGTTATACTATCACGCTGCACCATCCTTCCACCGGCCTCAGCGGTCTGCCCTGCAGCAGCAGCCCCCTGGCTGCATTCAACGGGTGGCGTAGTCATCAACCATTTTCTACCGCTAACAGACTGCCGTCCAGTTTGACTCCCTGGGCACGGACCGGGTCACCGCCACGAGACTACAACCCTAAACAGATCCGGCTCCGGGTAAGCTCCCGCGTGCGCAACGCAGCGCGACACAGGCCCAGGGGCGCGTCATATACACTGCACAGCACCACTCCTCCTGTCCTGTATATATATGACGCGCCCCTGGGCCTGTGTCGCGCTGCGTTGCGCACGCGGGAGCTTACCCGGAGCCGGATCTCTTGAGGGTTGTAGTCTCGTGGCGGTGACCCGGTCCGTGCCCAGGGAGTCAAACTGAGCGGCGATGTAACAGCGGTAGATGCAGGACGACTACGCCACCCGTTGAATGCAGCTATGGAGCTGCCGCTGCAGGACAGTCCGCTGAGGCCGGTGGATGGATGGTGCAGCGTAGATGGTATAACCCCCAACGGGAGGGGTATGGCCTCAGGGCAGCAGATGTGGATGATGGGGGTAGCAGGAACCACTCAGAGACGGTGCGGTGTAATTCAGGGTCTTTACTGGTAACAACGATAGACCCTCCCGGAGTACTTGCTAGTGAACGGGGCCTGGTCAGTCCTTGAGCAGATGGGATCTCCCCTGGCCAGGCGGAGTTGTAGGCCTCCCAAACTGACTGTACTCTTCTGGCTACCTTGCTAGAAGCGGATATAAGTAGCCCACGTCCCTGAGTGTACCGTGTGGTGCTCACCCGTATGGCCGGTGACTCGGGGCCTTCTAATGGCTTCCGCTCCACGATGGCGGTGCTGGTCCCAGGCGTGTGACCGTGCCTTCGGGTTTCTGGGCCTGAGGACCTGAAATCCCCTGCCGGTCGGCTTCTGCTGCTGGGTAAGAGTTAGTCCCCACAGCCTCGGACGCCGGGTCCGGTAAGAAAGCTTCTCAGTCAGGGCGAGCTCTGCAGCTGCCAGCCCCTGACTCATAGTAATATTGCTCCCAATGAGCTTCTGCTGTTTCTTCCTATGCTGCTTCTCTGTCTCTACTCTCCTTGACTGACTAACCCTGCCTCAGCCCAGGGTTTATACAGGGGAAGTTCTTCCCCTCCCAAGACTGGGCAGGAGGTGTGGCATGCACAGGATCCCTGACCAAAGGACCTCCCACCTGCTCTCAGACATAACATTACATTACTGTGGAAAACCAGACCCGTGGGGTGCCACATTCCCCCCTAGTGAAATTTAGTACTCCGGGACTAAACATATTTTAGAAAAACATAACAAGATATAACAACAATAACAGTACAATAAGAAGAAACACATAAAGGTGGTCACGGCATGTCCGTAACCGGGTGCAGTCTTTGAAGAAAAGCAAGGTGTCCGTTTCACCAAAACAGGGAGACGTAACCAGGTAGGGGTCTGTCCTACCCCGAGTCCTTAACAGTCTCTAGTCCATCCTGGGTTACGCTCCAACTATGTACAAGGATTCCCGGTAAATCCACCAAGGATTCCTAAAAATAACTGGAAACACAAAATTATACACAAGCACCAATACACAGATAAACATAAATAAAACAATTTATACACTTCAAATCCTCCAGCGTGCGGGTAACTGGCCTCTAGTGGCCCTAGTGGACCTACGGAGCTGACTGTCTGGCCCTGAACTACAGGGTGTAGGAGCTGTCAAGGGTAAACTGGGCAGCTGTCTACCGGCTCTTTGTCTCACTAGGGGTACGGCAGGCTCACTATAAGCAGAGGGTTGATCCTCCTGTTCTGCTTGTGTGGAGTCTTCTGCCTCCTGGACCGGCTGTTCTTCCAGCTCTACCTGTTGCTCCGTAGGTGCTTGGGATGCTGGTTGGAGGAAGGTGAGTACGGGTACCACAACTGCACCATTGACTTGAGTCCAAGACCGAGGGAAGTCTCCGAGCACAGTACTAACCATATCTTCCCTTTCCTCTACGGGTCGAGGGTCTTCTTGTTCCTCTTCAGGGTTCCTCAGTTGTTCGGGACACTTCTTCAGGTGGTCCCGGGATACAATGGCTGTGGTTTCCCCTCCGTCTTTACTGATGGTACAAACCTTCGGGTTCTCGTGGCTTGAGGGCAGTACGGTGTACGGGTCCTTCTCCCACTGGTCATCCAACTTGTGGAGCCGTCTCTTCCTCTTCAAGACCTGCTCTCCGGGTACCAGGGGAACAGCGGGAGCATACTGGTTGTAAGTTTTCTCTCGTCTTTCCCTAGCCTGACAGAGACTTCGCTCCACGCTCTCCTGTACTCTCCGGTACTGCTGCTGCCTCTCTGTGTCCCAGTCTGTTTCTGGTGAAGTGTCCTCGGGTGTCAGGACTCCCATTTCCAGGTCAACAGGTAACTTACCAGGTCTTGCCCTCATTAGGTAAGCCGGGGTACAGTTGGTGGAACCTACCGGGATGTGGTTGTATAGGTCCACCAGATCGGGCAACTTCTCAGGCCACAGACTGCGTTCTTCCAGGGGCAACGTTTTTAGAAGATCCATTACCACCTGGTTCATTTTCTCACAAAGTCCATTAGTTTGCGGATGGTAGGGTGTCGTCCTTATCTTCCGGCAGCCATACAGATTGCAGAATTCCTGGAAGACCTCCGCTTCAAAGGCAGGTCCCTGGTCCGTCAGCACTTGGTCCGGGTACCCGTGTGGACGGCAAAAGTGCTGCTGGAAGGCTCTAGCTGCTGTTTGAGCCGTTAAGTCCTTGACGGGGACGACAACCAGAAACCGGGAGTAATGATCCACGATGGTTAACGCGTAGACGTAGCCACTTCTGCTTGGGGTCAGTTTTACATGATCCAAGGCTACCAGTTCCAACGGTTGCCGGGTGACGATGGACTGCAGGGGAGTCTTCTGGCTGGCACGGTCCTTCCTTCTCAGGTTGCACGGGCCACAGTCTCTGCACCACTTCTCGATGGTTCCCCTCATGCCTACCCAGTGGAACCGCTCGCGCAGCAGGAACTCCAGCTTCTTCCACCCGAAGTGTCCAGCTCCGTCGTGGTATGCCTCCATCACCATGGCTGCGTCTCTTCGTGGCACCACTACTTGCCAGAGTAATTCATGCGTCCGGGAGTTAACCATTCTGCGGCACAACTTCCCTTTGTAAAGGAACAGTCGACTCTTCTCTGCCCATAGTTGTTTGGCTTCCTCCGGAGCGTCTGGTTCAAGGCGAGCCTCCGGCCGAGTCAGCATCTCCTTCACCAGTCGGACGACAGGGTCGCTGTCTTGCGTTTCCGCCCAGTTGTAGTGGGGTAAGGGGTTCAACGTAGCAGCCTGCTTACTCCTTACCCGGTGGGAATACTGGATAGTCCCATGACGGTGGAATGCAGGGAGTTCAACTTCTTCCAGTCCCTCCGGATCTTTTCCTCCGTCCGGCAGGTTGGGCATCCTGGACAGGGCGTCCGCGTTGGTATTGGAGCGTCCTGCCCGGTATTTGATTGTGAACTCGTAGTTGGACAGACGGGCCATCCACCTCTGCTCCAGGGCACCGAGTCTTGCCGTGTCCAGGTGTGTCAACGGGTTGTTATCCGTGTTCACGGTGAACCGAGAAGAAGCGAGGTAATGCTTAAAGCGCTCGGTGACTGCCCATACTACGGCCAGGAACTCTAACTTAAATGAGCTGTAATTCTCGGGGTTCCTTTCGGTGGGTCGCAGTTTTCGGCTGGCGTAGGCGATTACTCGTTCCTTCCCCTGCTGGATCTGAATAGAATCATAGAATCATAGAATGGTAGAGTTGGAAGGGACCTCCTGGGTCATCTGGTCCAACCCCCTGCTCAAAGCAGGATTCACTAAATCATCTCAGACAGATGTCTGTCCAGCCTCTGTTTGAAGACGTCCATTGAAGGGGAACTCACCACCTCTCGTGGCAGCCTGTTCCACTCATTAATCACCCTAACTGTCAAAAAGTTTTTTCTAATATCTAATCTGTGTCTCCTCCCATTTAGTTTCATCCCATTGCTTCTAGTCTTTCCTTGTGCAAATGAGAATAAAGATGATCCTTCTACAATGTGACAGCCCTTGACATATTTGTAGACAGCTATTAAGTCTCCTCTCAGTCTTCTTTTTTGCAAGCTAAACATTCCCAAATCCTGCAACCGTTCCTCATAGGACATGGTTTGCAGACCAGTCACCATTCTGGTCGCTCTTCTCTGAATAGAACAGAATCTTAATAGAATAATCTGAATAGAATAGAATCTTCTCTGGGACAGTACGGCTCCTAGCCCGATGTTACTGGCGTCGGTGTAGAGGATAAAGGGCTGGCTATAATCCGGGTACGCCAGGATTTCGTCCCCCGTGAGGGCCATCTTCAGCTGGCGGAAGGACTCTTCTTCCAGCTCCTCCCATTTGAAGGGCGGCTTCTGGTTCTTGGCCTTCCGGGACTGGCCTATCAGGAGGTCCTGCATAGGTGCTGCCTTTTTGGTGAAACCGGGAATAAACCTTCGGTAGTAGCCTACCAACCCGAGGAACTGCCGCACTTCTTTTACGCTGGAGGGGCTTGGCCATTCCTTAATTGCGGTGATCTTATCAGGGTCGGGAGCCACTCCGTCAGCGCTCACCACGTGTCCCAGGTACTGCACCTTTGGTTTCAGGAGGTGACACTTGGAGGGTTTCACCTTTAGGCCGTAACTTGCCAGAGCTTCGAACACTTCCGCCAGGTGTTTCAGGTGGTCCTCATACGTCTTGGAATATACGATGACATCGTCCAGGTACAACAGGACCGTCTCGAAGTTTCTGTGGCCCAGACAACACTCCATTAGTCGTTGGAAGGTTCCCGGTGCGTTGCAGAGTCCGAACGGCATGCAGGTGAACTCGCTAAGTCCCATCGGGGTGGTGAAGGCGGTCTTCTCCCGGTCCGCCTCTGCTACAGGAACCTGCCAGTACCCGCTAGTGAGATCCAAGGTAGAGAAGAAGTTAGCAGATCTTAAAGCAGCCAATGACTCCTCTATCCTTGGTAAGGGGTACGCATCCTTGTGTGTGATACGATTGATTTTCCGGTAATCTACACACATCCTCATGGTGTTGTCTTTCTTTCGGACTAAGACTAGTGGAGCTGCCCAGGGGCTACAGCTATCCCTGATCACCCCAGCCTCCTTCATGTCTCTAAGCATCCCCTTGGCGTGTTGGTAGTGGGCAGGGGGTACGGGTCGATACCTCTCTTTTATAGGAGGATGGTCTCCCGTGGGGATGTGGTGTTCTACCCCCTTGACTCGCCCGAAGTCTAACGGGTGTTTACTGAACACTCTCTCGTACTCCTGAACCACCCGATAGACTCCTTGTTTCTGGTGTGCGGGAGTGGAGTCAGTACCCAGATGTAGTTGCTGACACCAGTCCTCCATGTTTTTCTTAGAGCCGTTACCTTCCTCCGGGTGAGATGGAGGCAAGGGTTCCACAGATTGTATAGAATTTTGGTTAATGGTATATAATTTGGCTAGCGTGGCATACCGGGGCAGGTACACTTCCCTCTCCCCGATATTTATTATGCGAACGGGCACCCTCCCATGGCGTACATCAACCACCCCCCGTGCTGTCAAAATGGTGGGCCTACTGTCCGAGTAAACTGGTTCTACCATTGCCTGGTAATCTCTACCTCTCAGACCAATAGCTGCCCGGCACCAAATCATCATTTCACTTTTTGGGGGCATGGCAATAGGAAAAGGGTCACACATTCTTACGCTACCAATCTCACCGCCGGAGAGTTCCACCTGTTGCCGTCGCATCAGTGCCCGGATCTCTTTCTGGAGCACCCGCTGCTCGCCGGAGCTGGCGTTCTTGGCAACCTGCTGTAAAAGGAAAATCACCTCTGCAAGACAATTTTCAATTACATTAGTTCCTAGAGTTATTTTTGGGTGACTCTCATGTTTGTCAATATCTACAATGATCAGTCCCTGTGCTGCCAGTTCGACTCTACCGATTTTGATGGTCACCTCTTTAAATCTGATCTGTGGCACGGGCTGGCCATTGCTGGCGATGATACTCAAGTCGTCGTCAGGGTAGCGGGTAATATCCGAGTCATTCCAGTACTGCTTAAAGAGCACGTACGGGATGGTGGTGACCTGTGACCCGGTGTCCAGTAGGGCACTCATGGGAATGCCATCCAGTACCACAGGCAAGACTGGACGTCCTCCCACATATCTGTCGCGCCAGTTCGATGGGCCTGGTGATCTTTTTCCTGGGGGTTGGCCCTCTACCCCAGGTTGTGCCCGTTTAAAGAACAGTACCTTGCCATATGTCCAGGTTGATTGCAGCGGCGGCAGATGGGTCGTCCGTCCTCGCTGTATCGGTCACTGGGTCTTCCTCTGGCCGGTGGGGTCCTCCTTGGTCGACGCCACGGGATGTCCTCCGGTCCGGATGCCAGCTGGATCTTCCCTGGGGTGGAAGCCTGTAAAGACTGCACAGTTCGGGTTAGCGCAGCAACGCTCTTAGCTAGCTCTTGGACCTGATGGTGTAGGTCTGGAGCCGGGTCATTGTCCAAAGCCTGCGCATCAGCTCCCACAGGCCCTGCCGACAAGGGCGCCGCCTCCTGGTGGTAAGTGATAGCAGGGCGCTTGTGGGTCACAACGCCACCCGGTGCCGGTTCTCGGAGCACCCGGATGGCTCTGTCCTTGAACTGTGCAAAGCCCAGATGGGGATCCTGTAAGGCCATTGCCCGCAACTGGGTTCGGTGGGTATTACAATACAGTCCCTCTATAAACTGTTCGGTCAACAGCCTGTCCTCGTTTCCCACTCCATCAGGGTCGGTCTGCTTAAAGGCCCTCAGGGCCTCTTGTAGGTTTAGTGCATAGTCCCTTATACTCTCATGCGCTCGCTGCTTGCACCCGTAGAATCTAAGCTTAATCTCGGCTGAGGTGCGGGTATCAAAGGTGTCCTTCAGCCGGGTTAGTATCCCTGCGACAGTCTTCCTCCCAGGTGGCCAGGATTTTACTTCCCTTTTGGCTGCCCCGGTTAGTTGGGCCACCAGGATGCTCACTTTTTGCTCTTCTGTGAGGGGGTACACCTGGAAGAGGCTATCCAGCTTTTCTCTAAAGTCATGCAGGGTATGTGACTCCCCTGAGTACTGGGGTAGCCAAGCTGCTCCTGGGATATAGGGCATGGTGAAGGGCATAACTGCAGCAGCGGTAGCGCTGGCGGGGGTTGAGGCAGTGAAGCTCTCCTCCGTATCCGACATCTTCCTCCCCCCTAGTGGACCGTGGCCTACCTTGCGATGATCCTGTTCCGTAGGCCGCGGCTCCGCAGTGGATCGTCAGGGTTGAGGACCTTCCGTCGCGCTCCTGTGACGTCGGCGTCTGCTGGGCTCCTTCCAGGACCTTACGCAACGTCCGGACGTGGGGCGGGGCTTCAGTTCTCGCGCACTTTCGGAGTCCACGCCCATCTTCTTCCCGCGCGGCGTCCTCAAGATGGCGTCCAATGGCGGGAAAACTCCACGGATGGCGGGAAGAAGGCAGAAGATGGCGCCAGATGGCGGGAAACTTCACCGATGGCGGGAAGAAGGCTGAAGATGGCGCCGGATGGCGGGAATCTTCACCACAGGTAAGTTTGAAAAGTCTCTTTTTCAGGCACGCAGTACCCGGTGGTTGCGGGCACGAAATCCTGCCGACTACGCCAAAGTTGACGCGCCCCTGGGCCTGTGTCGCGCTGCGTTGCGCACGCGGGAGCTTACCCGGAGCCGGATCTCTTGAGGGTTGTAGTCTCGTGGCGGTGACCCGGTCCGTGCCCAGGGAGTCAAACTGAGCGGCGATGTAACAGCGGTAGATGCAGGACGACTACGCCACCCGTTGAATGCAGCTATGGAGCTGCCGCTGCAGGACAGTCCGCTGAGGCCGGTGGATGGATGGTGCAGCGTAGATGGTATAACCCCCAACGGGAGGGGTATGGCCTCAGGGCAGCAGATGTGGATGATGGGGGTAGCAGGAACCACTCAGAGACGGTGCGGTGTAATTCAGGGTCTTTACTGGTAACAACGATAGACCCTCCCGGAGTACTTGCTAGTGAACGGGGCCTGGTCAGTCCTTGAGCAGATGGGATCTCCCCTGGCCAGGCGGAGTTGTAGGCCTCCCAAACTGACTGTACTCTTCTGGCTACCTTGCTAGAAGCGGATATAAGTAGCCCACGTCCCTGAGTGTACCGTATGGTGCTCACCCGTATGGCCGGTGACTCGAGGCCTTCTAATGGCTTCCGCTCCACGATGGCGGTGCTGGTCCCAGGCGTGTGACCGTGCCTTCGGGTTTCTGGGCCTGAGGACCTGAAATCCCCTGCCGGTCGGCTTCTGCTGCTGGGTAAGAGTTAGTCCCCACAGCCTCGGACGCCGGGTCCGGTAAGAAAGCTTCTCAGTCAGGGCGAGCTCTGCAGCTGCCAGCCCCTGACTCGTAGTAATATTGCTCCCAATGAGCTTCTGCTGTTTCTTCCTATGCTGCTTCTCTGTCTCTACTCTCCTTGACTGACTAACCCTGCCTCAGCCCAGGGTTTATACAGGGGAAGTTCTTCCCCTCCCAAGACTGGGCAGGAGGTGTGGCATGCACAGGATCCCTGACCAAAGGACCTCCCACCTTCTCTCAGACATAACATTACATTACTGTGGAAAACCAGACCCCTGGGGTGCCACATATACACTGCACAGTACCAGTCCTCCTGTCCTGTACATATACACTGCACAGTACCGCTCCTCCTGTCCTGTATATATACACTGCACAGCACCACTCCTCCTGTCATGTATATATACACTGCACAGTACCACTTCTCCTGTCCTGTATATATACACTGCACAGCACCACTCCTCCTGTCCTGTATATATACACTGCACAGCACCATTTCTCCTGTCCTGTATATATACACTGCACAGTACCACTTCTCCTGTCCTGTATATATACACTGCACAGTACCACTCCTCCTGTCCTGTACATATACACTGCACAGTACCACTCCTCCTGTCCTGTATATATACAGTGCACAGTACCACTCCTCCTGTCCTGTATATATACACTGCACAGCACCACTCCTCCTGTCCTGTATATACACTGCACAGTACCACTCCTCCTGTCCTGTATATATACACTGCACAGCACCACTCCTCCTGTCCTGTATATATACACTGCACAGCACCACTCCTCCTGTCCTGTATATATACACTGCACAGCACCACTCCTCCTGTCCTGTATATATACACTGCACAGTACCACTCCTCCTGTCCTGTATATATACACTGCACAGCACCACTCCTCCTGTCCTGTATATATACACTGCACAGCACCACTCCTCCTGTCCTGTATATATACACTGCACAGCACCACTCCTCCTGTCCTGTATATATACACTGCACAGCACCACTCCTCCTGTCCTGTATATATACACTGCACAGCACCACTCCTCCTGTCCTGTATATATACACAGCACAGCACCACTCCTCCTGTCCTGTGCATATACACTGCACAGCACCACTTCTCCTGTCCTGTATATATACACTGCAGGTCTTTTTTTTATTGATAGAATAAGTACAGTACATGTCAGAACAATAATACATTACAGGACACCAAACATATGAACAAAACAAGACGACAAATCACAGAAAATAGAAACAAAATAAATCCCCCCAGGAATATATACATATACAAGAAATAAATATTATAAAACCTATAAAACCTCCGGCCCAGCTTCATTCATACTACTATATACAATCCCACACAACGCTCACACTGTCCTATATACACATAAAACACCGTCCTATATACAAGATTATATACAATAAAACGCTAGAAACACAAAACACTAAACCTAATATAACGTATATACAACCGGAAACTAACACTAACCTACTGGTCCCACTGCCTGACCTTACAGTCACACCCTTACCGCACCTCATTCACACCACAGAAAACCAAAAATAACAATATATACAATAGTGACATGAACAATTTTAAACCTTTTTTTGTTTTGTATATTTTTTTTTTTTGTATTTTTTTTTTTATATTTTTTTTGTAATTTTTTAATATATATATAAAACACACACCTACACTAACTATCCCGCCACCCCTGATCCAGCTCTGGCCACAAAGTTCAGGATTACTCCGAGCTAGGATCAGACCCCAAAGTTTTTCCCCAGGCGGGGCCTGGACCAGGCCAGATCAGTCCTCTTATCACCGCTGATGAAGAACTTCCCCAAATCCCCCACCCAACCTAACTAAAACCCCCTATTATACATTATATACAATATATACAGAACACAACCTACACACTCACCATCCAAGGCTCAAGTTCGATGCCGGCAAACCTTCTATTCAGGAGACAGAAATACAAAACAAAAATCTAGGGTGGAAAGACATCAGCCCACCACCAGGATATAGGAGTACTACCGGACTAAGGCACCCTGAAGGAAAAGCCCCTCCAGAGACGGGCCGCCCTCCGGGCACCCAGTCTTTCATACTCCAGAGAATGTACCTTCACCAGGTCACCTAGGATGTTCCTACAGACTTCATCTACATGGAGGATTTTACTCTGCGTCGAAACTAAAACTCGTGCGTTCCACGTGAAATACCTGACCACTGCGCTGACTATGAATAAAGTGTCTCGGTCCCTTCTCCCAAGGTCTCCGAACGCTCCATAGGCCCACCCGGGGTAGGACAGAGTAGCCAGCCGCAGCCAACCAATGGAAGTCCCCACCCTGTTGTACACCTCTGTATTAAAGGGACAATGAAGCAGGAAGTGCTCCATGCTTTCCAGCACGTTAGCACAAGCCTCACGGGGGCAATTCCTGTCCTCGGAGCTCCTGTACTTCAAATTGTCCCTCACATACAGCTTACCATGGAAGCAGCGCCAAGTCAAGTCCCAGTACTTCTCGGGGATCCTGCTAGAATTTAACAAACTCAACCCAACCTCCAGATCCCGACTTGGGCAGTCTTTGAGGGCCAATGGACTCTGAAAATGAGAAACCAAGACCCTCATATCGAGGAGTTTCCTCGGGAGGGACCTCACCTCCCACATTCCCAGACCCCACCGGCGGATTATTTTCAGAACCGGGGTAACATAAGCCGGGAGATGCCCGTGTGGTGTGCGAAGATCCTTCAATCTTCCCCCTGTCTCCCATTCCTGGAAGAAAGGCTGAAACCATCCCTTGCAGGAGAATACCCACGGAGGAGCCCTCTCTTTCCAGAGGTTTGACACGTTCACTTTCAAGAAGGTGTTCACTAGGAACACCACGGGGTTCACCATATTCAAACCCCCTAGTCTCCTCGTGTGGTAAGTGACCTCCCGCTTGACTAGGTTCAGTCTGTTACCCCATAACATCTGGAAGAACAGACTGTAGACCCGTGTCCAGAGAGGCTCTGGCAAGACACAGACGCTGCCCAGGTAGATTAGCAAGGGGAGCAGGAAAGCTTTGCACAGGCCAACCCTTTCCCTCAGGGTCAAAGAACATCCCCTCCATTGGTCCACTCTTTGGGCGACACCTTTGATTCTGCCTTCCCAGTTTTTCGTGGAGTAATCACCCTGGCCGAATTCGATGCCCAGGACTTTGGCATGTTCTTGGGGTTCGGGGAGGGTGTCCGGAAGATCAAACCCGGGATCTCCGCCTCCCAGCCAGAGACTCACACACTTATCCTGGTTGACCTTGGACCCGGATGCTCCGAGTAGCGCTCCACTCACTGCCTCCCCTTGCGAAGAAACAAATACGGTGACATCGTCCGCGTAGGCCACCACCCTCAGGATAGCCTCCGGTGCCGCCCCGCCCATCCGCACCCCCGCCAACGGTCCACAATCGATCCTTCTGAGGAAGGGATCGATTGCAAACGCGTAAAGCAAAGGGCTAAGAGGACAGCCCTGACGGACACCAGATCCTACCCCGAAAGGTCGTCCAATCCACCCATTCACCAGAGGGAAAGTCTCAGCCCCTGCATATAAGGTCTTAAGCCTGTCCACAAACCCTCCAGGCAGACCATACCTCAAAAGAGTGGACCAGAGGTACTCGTGGTTAACCCGATCAAAGGCTTTTGCCTGATCCAAGGTCAGCAAGAACCCCTTCCAGAGGCCCGCCCTGCCTTGCTCCACGGCCTCTCGGACACCTAGAACAGCACTAAAAGTGCTACGGCCAGGAACGCAACAGTGCTGAACCTCCGAAAGGAGCCGGGGTGCAAACTTCACCAGCCTGTTGAAAAGTATCTTAGCCAAAATCTTCCTGTCCACATTGAGAAGTGCTATGGGACGCCAGTTCTCAATGCGTGACGGATCCTTACCCTTTGACAAAATGATCAAAGCTGACCTCCTTAACGATCTCGGCAGAGTGCCCGAGGAGAGACACTCGTTAAGCACCTGAGTCAAGAGGGGGACCAAAGAGTCCCTAAAGGTCCTAAAGAACTCGGATGTTAAGCCATCCGGACCTGGCGACTTTTTGGGCCTAAGCCCATCGATCGCCAGTCTCACTTCCTCTTCTTTGATCGCTTCTGCCAAATCGCCCAGCGAGAGGTCAGCCCCTGGCTCAGGAACAGATTCAGTCAGGAAAGCCGACATCCCGTCACGATCAAGCTCCCTCTTTCCCAAGAGGTACGAGTAGTAGGAACTGACGACCTCCAAGATCACTGACCTGGACCTTCTCAGGGACTCCGTACTGTCCACCAGCCCCGTCACTATCTTACTATTCACTGACATCTTACAGTTTCTGTAAGGGTCGGGCGAGCAGTACTTCCCGTAGTCCCTCTCGAAAACCATAGATGCGTGCCTATCGTACTGACACCTCTTCAGCAAGGACTTCACTCTGGAGATCTCCTCGCGGCTACCTCCAGTCAAGATAAGATGCTCGAGTTTCCTCCTCAGGCTCTGATACAGGCGATCCCTGTTCAGGCTTCTGAAGTTCGAGAGCTGCCGAAGAATCTCACCACCCGATTTTTGAACATCTCCCACCACTCTGACTTAGTGTTACTTAGGCCCAGCAATGGTACCTGGCTCTGAAATAATTCCTCAAAAGAACGTCTTACAGCTTCTTCCTCAAGGAGTGACGAATTCAGCTTCCAATAACCTCTTCCCATCCGAGGAGTCTCTGTAACGTTCAGAGACAACATAATCAAACAGTGATCGGAGAACTCCACCTCCACAACCGACAACGGTGAAGAGACGGCCTCCTCCTTCAAATAAAACCTGTCTAGCCTAGACCTGCACTGACTACCTCTAGAAAAGGTGAATCCCGTGTTGCCCGGGTTGTGCCGGATGTGGACATCCACCAGGCGAGCCTCACTCACTATCCTGTTTAACGCGACCCAGTCATAAGACAGCCGGTCTCCGGAACCTCCTCTATCACAGGATCTCGTGACATTGTTGAAATCCCCTCCGAAGACCACCTGCCGACTCGAAAATAAAAAAGGTTTGATCTTCAGGAAGAGACATTTGCGGTCCCACTTGGACTGGGGACCATAGATGTTAATGAGCCGAAGCTCTTGTCCCCCCATGGAGACATCTAGGATCAAGCATCTCCCCATTTCTAATTCGATCACTCGTCTGCATTCAACCGCTGCGGTCTTAAAAAGGACCGCCACCCAGCTATACGGCTCGGCCGCAAGAGACCAGTAGGAGGGCCCATGCCTCCACTCCCGCCTTGCTTTATGCAAGGTTGATATATCAGTCAACCTGGTCTCCTGCAAAAATAAAATGTCGGCGTCAAGTTGGCCGAGAAAATGAAAGGCTGTGTACCTTGCCGCATCTGACTTTATGCTGCAAACATTAATAGTTGCCAACGTCAACGGGATGGGTGCCGCCATCACGAATGGTTGAATTAGATAGCCTTTTTCTTCCCACCACTGACAGTCCCAACCTCTTCCTCCGATAATGACGGGTTTTTAGTGCGCTTAAGACAAACAGACTCGTCCATTCTCTCCTTACATACATTCTTGCCCCCGTCTGGTGGTCCTGGGTTAGTCGTCCCCCCAGAGGGCTTTGTATTTGCCCCCGAGAGGAAGACCCAGCCATCTCCTGAGCTGCAACCACCTTGTCCGCAACCTCCGGCCCTGGGTCCCCATTTCCCCCCTGCAGAGGGAGGTCCTGGAGAGCCCCGAACCGGTTGGAGAGATCCACCAGAGGGGGGGCGGCTGAACCCTCCAATGGCGCTTGGATCACGGCCAGAGAGTCAGAGGGGTCGCACTCCAAAGAGGCAGCTCGAGACCTGGTCCCCCTCCTACCTCTGGCCGTTTTCCTGTTACCCTTTTTCTTTTTCTGTGACCACTCCCCCTCTCCCTCATCTAGACTGTCACCAGAAGAGGGTTCCTGGGAAGACGTGGCGTCCTCTCGCTCTTCCCTTTCAAGTCTCTTGACCTCCTCGCTCAATTCACTGTCTTTAGGATCCTCAGCTGCAAGTGAAGTACCTGGGTCAGAGTTTAGGGACATTACTCCCTGCCCCCTGTCCACACGGCGCTGCTCCTGCCGCCTGATGGTGGATGGCGGCAGCTTGCTCCTCACCGGTTCCCTGCCTCCCCGCCTCTACTGGTCCCTTCACCGGCAAGATTAGTCCTGGCTTTCGCTTGTCCCGCACTCGCCGCTTTCAGGACAGCATTGGCGAAGGAACGTGGAGAGCGACTGAACGGGTGACCGAGGTCACCACACAAGTTACACCTAATCCTGCGACAGGCAGCAGCAAGATGACCAAGGTCCCCACACAGTGCGCATTTCTGGGTGGTACACTGCGCACTGAAGTGTGTGGGGCTACCGCACCTGTGACAGACCTTAGGCTGCCCCCGGTAGAAAATCAAGATCCTATCCCTCCCCAAAAAGGTTGAGGAGGGGATATGGGTAATAGTGTTTCCCGAAACCTTCAATCTCACCATGAAGGTCCAGGCTCCTGACCAGATACTATGGCCATTCAGATTCTTTTCGGGAATATTGGTGACCTCTCCGTATCGACTCACCCAGGTCGTAATGTCCATACAGGAAAGCGACTCGTTACTAGTCAAAACGGTCACTTTCCTGACTGAATCTTGGCGGGTTATTGCCAGGGGAAAGAGACCATGCCATTGGGGGCGACTCCGAGCCAGCTCATGGCAAGACCAGAAAAGCTCAAGGCCCTCCGGTCTCACGAAGCTGACATCTAAGTAGGAGGTCCCGTAGGGATGGATCAAGGCAAAGATGTCATATGCCGCAAAGCCCATCCCCAGCAGGAGCTCAACCACCTTCCACCTATCAGGACAGGCATCCTTGCTTACCCACTGGAGACGGACCACGTTCCTATGGTTACTCCTCTGCCCCGTTGTCGACAGAGACCAGACAGTCTCTGCCCCTCTATCTCGGAAGACTGAAAGACCATGTCTCTCTATCCAGAAAGACAGATCAACCTCCCTCCCCTCTATAGTGATGGAGCTCTCCCCTCTCCTCAGGGCGTCCAGGAGCTGCTGTTGCAAGTCACCATCCCCAGGGCCACCAGACGAGGGCGCACTACTACCCCCAGCACTGACAGCTCCTGAATAGCTTTGGGCTGAAGCCCCCGCCAATGCTGGGGGGGGCAGCGGGACCAGCACCTACTTTCCCCCCACCAACACCAGTGCTGCTCCCACCATTCACTTCACTACTACTCCCACCATTCGCAGGACCATTACTCCCATCATTCACTCCACTACTTCTCCCACCATTTGCTGCATCACTACTCCCACCATTCATTCCACCACTACCCCCACCATTTGCTACACCACTACTCCCACCATTCCCACTACTCCCAGCATTCATTCCACCACTACCCCCACCATTTGCTACACCACTACTCCCACCATTACCACTACTCCCACCATTCACTCCACCACTACTCCCACCATCTGCTCCACCATTACTCCCACCATCTGCTCCACCACTACTCCCATCATTCACTACACCACTACTTCCATTCCCTTTACTTGTCACCCCAATACCTCTGCTGTTCTCTGCACCTTCCACAGTCACCTCCATTCCTTCCTCCCTTGTGTCTGGTGTCTCTGCACTCACACCTGCTGGGCCGGGGGAGGGGAGCACTTCCAGAGACTCCTTTCCCTGCAGCACCACACCCTTTTCCCTTTGGTTGCTGCTGGCTTTCTGCAGGTCGTCTCCTGGAGCGCCCTGCCCCCCTACTGCAGCATTTTGGTCCTTGTGCTGGGCAGACTGTTTGTTGGGCACCGCTGCCCGCCCTGCACCCACAGACTTTGGGGTCTTAGTGTCCTTTTTGGGCGCTGGGGCACACTGCCCCCCTGTCGCAGCAGTGTGCCCAGTGTTCCTCGCAGATGTGTTTTTCACATCCCTCCCGGCCCCCCCAGCCCCGGTGATAACTGGCTTAGCCGCAGAGGGCAGGGAGGGAAACTCCACAGAACTTCCTATGTCCGGCGCTGTGAGTACCTCCACAGCCTCGCCCTCTGCACTGTTCCCTGCACAGATGGCAGCATCGCCGGACATCCTTCTCCTCTCCCCACCTTGCCTCTGCCTCAAGCCCACTGCAGAGCCCGTGTCTTTAGGTTTGGTGGGGTTTAAACAGAAGGTGGCAGGCACAACATCAGACATTGGTACATACTTGTAACTCACCACCTCCTGTGCGGCTCCTCCGGTCTTCCTCTTCCTCCTCTTGGTCTCCTCCACTGGTTTGTTCTCACCGAAGGAAAACCGCGTCAGGTCCACTGGAAACTCCAGCAGTCGGATCTCCCTCAGCAATCCTCCTTCCTCCTCCTCCCCCAACACTCCAGCCTCTGCTGTCGGAGTCCTCTGCCCTGCAGGGAGACCACTTGGGCTCCGGCTCTGCCCCTCACTGGCTCCAGCAACTGAAACTCCAGTCACCTCTTCATCCTCCTCCTCCTCTTCACTAAGGACGCCGGTTGGCGGTTCTCCTGAGGTGTTTAACCCCTTCATTTCTGAGAACCACCGCTGGTTCTTAAACCTTTCCAGGAAGGGACCTGCGCTTTTCTCAATCCCCTCCCGGAGGAGCACTAACCTGACCACCTCGTCTCTGAGGGCTTTAAACCTCTGGGAGGTCGCAGGTCTTTCCTTGTTGGACGCCCGGGTGTTCAGGACCCAGGCCTCCCTCAGCTCCTCTTTCAGCTGGGTTAGTGCTTTGCCGGCGTCCTCGTACTCTCGCAACGTGGCGACCACTCGGGAGGAGAAGGAACTTGTGGACTCGCAAGAGCTCATCTCCCCCCAGGATCTTGCTGGGCTCTTGTTCCTGGGGCCTGGGGTGCCCCGGTCTCCCTCTCTGGGCGGGCGGTGAACAGTCTCGGGGTTGGAGTAGGTGGATGTACTCTTCCTCACCCTTCCCGATCTCCTCACTCCCTTCTGGGCCGGTTGTTGAGGCTCCTTCTCCCCCGCCAGCATAGACCGGGGGATAGGAGGCTGGGAAGCCATGCCGGCCTCCCAGTAGGCCTGCCTCTCCCTAGGGATAAGAGAGGCAGACGACGACCCTCCTCCTGGAAGTGCTTGAGCTCAGGAGGCAGGTGCTACTCTCAGCACCACTCCTCCTGTCCTGTGTACTGTATATATACACTGCAAAGTACCAATTCTCCTGTATACAGTATATACACTGCACAGTACCTGTATATATACATATATACAGTATATATACAGTCCTGTATATATACAGTCCTGTATATATACCTGTATATATACAGTATATATAGACTGTATATATACAGTCCTGAATACAGTCCTGTATATATACACTGTACATATACGCTATATATATACACAGTCCTGTATATATACACTGCACAGTCCCATTTCTCCTTTCCTGTATATACTGTATACTGCACAGTACCACTTCTCCTGTCCTGTGTATATATGACTCGCCCCCTGGGCCGTGGCCGTGGGGCACTCAGAACCGGGCAATAGGGAGACGATGAGGGTAGTAGTGGCGACCCGGTCCCGTGGCTCAGGGTGGTCAGACCAGTGGCAGTCTTTTAGATGTTTTAGATAATGTCCGACTACGCCACCCGTGGATTGCGGTTATTAGGAACCGCCGCTGCAGGGCAGACCGCTGGGGCCGATGATGTATGCAGCTGGGATGGTGTGACTCCCCACGGGAAGAGTGCGGCCCCAGGGCAGTGTAGTGGATGGTGGGAGTGATGGTGGTGAGAGTCCCAGTACCGGTAATGCCGGAGGAGTGAAAAAGCACACAGACAACGTACTGCAGTCCAGGGTCTTTACTCACGATTAATATCCAAGTCACTTCTGCGGGGAATGACTGCCCGAGCCGTGCTGCGTCCACCAGGTGAGGGGCTCGGTCAACCCCCAGACAGCTCAGGAGTATGGCTCAAGACCCCCTTTTGTCCTTTCTCTGGCCTGCCTCACCAGTGACCCACTTTTGTCCAGCTACCGCGGACTTGTGCGGTTAAACGTGGGCCCCGTCCTCCGCTGTCCTATATGGTGCCTTCCTAGCAGGTTTGATGAGGTGTCGCACCAATAAATGATCACGACCTCCGGTCTTTGGCTGAGGGTTGTTTCTCCTCCACCAACTTGGGATCTGGTACCCTTAATCTGCCTGACCCTGCACCCTGGATTCTCGTGGGTTCTTAGGGTCCCTTCCACCTTCTTGTTCCTGAGCCCTTCTGTTTCTCTCTCTCTTCTTCTCCTTTTCTGTTCCTTTCTCGTGGAGCTGGGATGAGACGTAATCTCAGCTCCACTTCACCTCCTCTCTCTCTCTCTCCACTCTCCTCCTCGGCCTCTCACTAGGCCCACTCTGGAGTAGAGCTCCTACAGAGCCTCTACTCCCTGTCTTCTCTTCTCTGGACAGAACCTAGATCTAAGATGGTGCCCACCTTTTATACCTCCCTCTAGCCATGAGCCCAGGGGACCAGCAACCAATGAGCTCCTATCTACGCTCAGGAACCAACCCCTATCTGCCCCTACAGCACTGGGTGTTCCACCCCCCTCCCCACTCCAGACAGGGACATAGTTGGTCGTGCCTGCACTTCTGTCTAGTGGGAGCACCGCTGAGCTGTCCCTCGGAAATGGGGTGTGTGTGCTGTATGCAGCTAACTGAGCCCTGGTCCATACTCCATCCTTACCCGGGAGTGGAATATCACACCTCTGGTCTGAGGTGCAATACCCCTGTAGCGGCCGAACCCTCGGGGCGCTACATATACACTGCACAGTACCAATTCTCCTGTATATATACACTGCACAGTACCACTTCTCCTGTATATATACACTGCACAGTCCCACTTCTCCTGTCCTGTATATATATACTGCACAGTACCACTTCTCCTGTCGTGTAAATATACACTGCACAGTACCACTTCTTGTTTCCTGTATATATACACTGCACAGCACCACTCCATTTCAAGGAATAGAGGAATCCAAGTTATCAGTAAACAGAAAGATTGTGAGGGAATATTTAGCTAACATAAATGAGTTCAAGTCTCCAGGTCCAGATGAATTACACCCCAGAGTACTGAAGGAGATTGTAGAAGAAATTTTAGAACCACTCTCCATAATCTTTGAAAATTCTTGGAGAACAGGAGAAGTCCCAGAAGACTGGAGAAGAGCAAATGTTGTTCCTATCTTCAAAAAGGGGAAGAAGGTGGACCCAGGGAACTATAGGCCGGTGAGTCTGACTTCTATACCAGGAAAGATCTTTGAACAAATTATTAAACAACATGTATGCAAGTACATGGATAAGAATGAAGTGATTAACCAGAGTCAGCATGGGTTTGTAACTAACAAGTCATGTCAGACTAACTTAATTTCCTTCTATGACAGAATCACTGACTGGGTGGATCAGGGAAATGCTGTAGATATAGTATATCTTGACTTCAGCAAAGCATTTGACAAAGTATCTCACATCATCCTTATTGAAAAAATGACCAAGTATGCAATGGACCAGGCAACTGTTAGGTGGATTCATAACTGGCTTAGTGATCGGACTCAAAGGGTGGTTGTAAATGGCTTCACATCCAGCTGGATGAATGTCTCAAGTGGGGTACCACAGGGCTCCGTCCTGGGACCTGTATTGTTCAACATCTTTATCAATGATTTAGATGAAGGAATTGAGGGTAAACTGATTAAATTTGCTGATGACACAAAGCTAGGAGGGATAGCTAATACTAGAGAAGAGAGAGAGAGGATTCAAAAAGACCTAAATAAACTGGAGCAGTGGGCAGCAACCAACAGAATGGTTTTTAACAGGGAAAAATGCAAAGTACTACATCTGGGCAATAAAAATGAAAAAAGCATATACAGAATGGGAGGAATAGAGCTAAGCAACAGTACATGTGAAAAAGACTTAGGTATACTAATAGATCATAGACTGAACATGAGTCAACAGTGTGATGCAGCAGCAAAAAAGGCAAATACAATTCTGGGATGTATTAACAGAAGCATACAGTCTAGATCACGTGAAGTCATTATTGGTCTTTACTCCTCTTTGGTCAGACCTCATCTGGAATACTGTGTACAGTTTTGGGCACCACATTTTAAAAAAGACATAGACAAACTGGAGCAAGTTCAGAGAAGAGCGACCAGAATGGTGACTGGTCTGCAAACCATGTCCTATGAGGAACGGTTGCAGGATTTGGGAATGTTTAGCTTGCAAAAAAGAAGACTGAGAGGAGACTTAATAGCTGTCTACAAATATGTCAAGGGCTGTCACATTGTAGAAGGATCATCTTTATTCTCATTTGCACAAGGAAAGACTAGAAGCAATGGGATGAAACTAAATGGGAGGAGACACAGATTAGATATTAGAAAAAACTTTTTGACAGTTAGGGTGATTAATGAGTGGAACAGGCTGCCACGAGAGGTGGTGAGTTCCCCTTCAATGGACGTCTTCAAACAGAGGCTGGACAGACATCTGTCTGAGATGATCTAGTGAATCCTGCTTTGAGCAGGGGGTTGGACCAGATGACCCAGGAGGTCCCTTCCAACTCTACCATTCTATGATTCTATGATTCTATGACTCCTCCTGTCCTGTATATATACACTGCACAGTACCACTTCTCCTTTCCTGTATATATATACTGCATAGTACCACTTCTCCTGTCCTGTGTATATACACTGCACAGTACCACTTCTCCTGTATATATACACTGCACAGTCCCACTTCTCCTTTCCTATATATATATACTGCACAGTACCACTTCTCCTGTCGTGTAAATATACACTGCACAGTACCACTTCTTGTTTCCTGTATATATACACTGCACAGCACCACTCCTCCTGTCCTGTATATATACACTGCACAGTATCACTTCTCCTTTCCTGCACAGTACCACTTCTCCTGTCCTGTGTATATACACTGCACAGTACCACTTCTCCTGTTTATATACACTGCACAGTCCCACTTCTCCTTTCCTGTATATATATATATATACTGCACAGTACCACTTCTCCTGTCGTGTATATATACACTGCACAGTACCACTTCTTGTTTCCTGTATATACATATACACTGCACAGTACCACTTTTTGTGTCCTGTTGTCGTGAGGCAACATTAGACTTTGGTTGGGTTAATATTGGTTTATTATTTTCAATATTCCTATGATAAAATAAGAATAAATATTGGAAAACTAATTTAAACATCCCAAGTATCCCCTATCCTGAGAACTTTCCAATCACTGGGGGTCCGTCCACTGAGACCCCCATAATCCCGAGATCCAGAGCTCTGAAGAGCACCATGTTAGTGGGGCTATGGTGGATCATACACACTGCTGCACTATTCACATGTGGCTCATCAAATAACTCCTTAAAGGGAGTGATGAGGGGCACGACTAAGTATAGCCAAATTTACTGATCTGGGGTAATGAGTGTTACAGTATGTGGGCTGGTGGGGTTTGTCTTGCAGGGCTGCTTTTTTGTCCCAGTCCGGCCCTGGTTTACAGAGATCAAATGGAGTTTTTTAAATTAATTTTCTCATTGTAATATTAATAGAATTCATATGAAATGAAGTGAAATATGTTGCAAAAGTTATTTTTATTATTGAAAAAAATATAAGATACTGATATTCAACTGTGAACTGGATACAAGGCACAAGATAAATGCATGAATACAGTGCAGGTTGGATTACTTTGCCTTATTTCGGCTTTGTGGAATTAAGTTCATAAAATAAGCACCTAAAAGAAGAAATCACACTAACAAACATGTGATGGGGCATCTCCTTAATGTCCAAAAGTGATCTGGTTTCCCAATAGTATATATTTTCAACCAGTTTATTTTTTAGAGAAATAACTAGTGCCTGATCCTTCTTCTGGAGGGATTGAAATGCCAGATCCTTCATTTTGATCAATTATTGTGTGCCAGATCCTTCTTCTGGAGGGATTGAAATGCCAGATTCTTCATTTTGATCAATTATTTTGTGCCAGATCCTTCTTCTGGAGGGATGACAATACCAGATCTTTCATCTTGACCGATTATAGTGCCAGATCCTTCTTCTGGAGTGATGATTATGCCAGATCCTTCATCTTGACCAATTGTTGCACCAGATCCTTCTTCTGGAGTGATGACAATGCCAGATCCTTCATCTTGACCAACTATTGCGCCAGATCCTTCTTCTGGAGTGATGACAATGCCAGATCCTTCATCTTGACTGATTATTGTGCCAGATCCTTCTTCTGGAGTGATGATAATGCCAGATCCTTCATCTTGACCGATTTTGTCGCCAGATCCTTCTTCTGGAGTGATCACAATGCCAGATCCCTCATCTTGACCGATTATAGCGCCAGATCCTTCTTCTGGAGTGATGATAATGCCAGATCCTTCATCTTGACCGATTACAGAGCCAGATCCTTATTCTGGAGTGATGACAATGCCAGATCCCTGATCTTGACCGATTACAGAGCCAGATCCTTCTGGAGTGATGACAATGCCAGATCCTTCATCTTGACCGATTACAGAGCCAGATCCTTATTCTGGAGTGATGACAATGCCAGATCCCTGATCTTGACCGATTACAGAGCCAGATCCTTCTGGAGTGATGACAATGCCAGATCCTTCATCTTGACCGATTATTGTGACAAATTCCTCGCCAGATCCTAATCCAGATCCTTCAAAAACTAAAAAATTCAATAGTTAGCAGCCATCAATTTCATAATTAGTTACTAAACAGCAAAAAAATATTAAAACTACAAAAGAACAAGCAGATTAGTATCCAAGAGCAACTTTGTGTGTTAAGGAACACAACGCGCTGGGGTTTATTCACGTGGGAAGAATTAGATTATAAAACAGCTCAATTGGGGATATTTATTAAAATTATCAGAGAGAGGGCATGAATTTACTAGTCTTTAAAAATGTCACTAATTGCAGCAAATGTATCACATTGGTGTATGTGCAACCATGGTAGAAATGCAAAAATTCAGCCATTTTGTTCCTTATGCCACTTCATAGATAGTGTGCACATGAACATCAAGTTAATATATATCACATTATAAATTTGTAATTACTTGTTAAATTATTACATTTGTTCTTAGCAGTAAACTATAATATATACAGTAATTATGTTTAGAATACTCTAAATATTATAATATATACTATTACGATTACAATACAGTTATATGAAAAAGTTTGGGCACCCCTATTAATCTTAAGCTTAATGTTTTATAAAAATTTGTGTTTTTGCAATTGCTATTTCAGTTTGATATATGTAATAACTGTTGGACACAGTAATGTTTCTGCCTTGAAATGAGGTTTATTGTACTAACAGAAAATGTGCAATCTGCATTCAAACAAAATTTAACAGGTGCATAAGTATGGGCACCCTTATCATTTTCTTGTTTTAAATACTCCTACCTACATTTTACTGACTTACTAAAGCACTTTTTTTGGTTTTGTAACCTCATTGAGCTTTGAACTTCAAAGCCAGGTGTATGCAATCATGAGAAAAGCTACTTAAAGTGGCCACTTGCAAGTTGTTCTCCTGTTTGAATCTCCTCTGAAGAGTGGCATCATAGGCTCCTCAAAACAACTGTCAAATGATCTGAAAACAAAGATTATTCAACATAGTTGTTCAGGGGAAGGATACAAAAAGCAGTCTCTGAGATTTAACCTGTCAGTTTCCACTGTGAGGAACATAGTAAGGAAATGGAAGAACACAGGGACAGTTCTTGTTAAGGCCAGAAGTGGAAGGCCAAGAAAAACATCAGAAAGGCAGAGAAGAAGAATGGTGAGGTCAGTCAAGGACAATCCTCAGACCACCTCCAGAGAGCTGCAGCATCAACTTGCTGCAGATGGTGTCACTGTGCATCGGTCAACTATACAACACACTTTGCACAAGGAGAAGCTGTATGGGAGAGTGATGCGAAAGAAGCCGTTTCTGCAAGCACGCCACAAACAGAGTCGGCTGAGGTATGCAAAAGCACATTTGGAGAAGCCAATTTCTTTTTGGAAGAAGGTCCTGTGGACCGATGAAACCAAGATTGAGTTGTTTGGTCATACAAAAAGGCGTTATGCATGGCGGCAAAAAAACACAGCATTCCAAGAAAAACACTTGCTACCCACAGTAAAATTTGGTGGAGGTTCCATCATGTTCATTGAACATCTGTGGGATCATTTGAAGGGGGCTCTCCATGCTCGGCGACCATCAAACTTAACTGAACTGGAAATGTTTTGTAAAGAGGAATGGTCAAAAATACCTTCATCCAGGATCCAGGAACTCATTAAAAGCTACAGGAAGCGACTAGAAGCTGTTATTTTTGCAAAAGGAGGATCTACTAAATATTAATGTCACTTTTCTGGTGAGGTGCCCATACTTATGCACATGTCAAATTTTGTTTGAATGCAGATTGCACATTTTCTGTTAGTACAATAAACCTCATTTCAAGGCAGAAACATTACTGTGTCCAACAGTTATTCCATATATCAAACTGAAATAGCTGTTGCAAAAACATCAATTTTTATAAAACAATAAGCTTAAGATTAATAGGGGTGCCCAAACTTTTTCATATAACTGTATATACTATTACTATTACCTATGGTAATGACCAATAGAATTATTGGAAAATAAGTTACACAATGTAAACTATCTACATTATGTGGAGGGCGACAATCGCAGAAGCCGTTCTTGTAGCAAGATTCATCAACAGATAGAAATATCTAACTGCTTGGTGTGTCCAAGAATGCTATCACACATAAAGACACATAATGCCGCCTAAGCTGTGCCCAAAGTAAGGTCTACCCAGGGATTCCCCATAGAAGAGTCTGTAATTAATAGTGGAATTAAATGAACACATTGATGTTGGATTTATATTCTTACAGGATTACAACAATAGAGCATAAGATATTACCATACAAATATTACATATAATAAGAAGCAGTAAGAAGTCAGACAATAGATACATATAATGGAACATTGTGCATTTGAGTGTTTAATTAATTGAAGACATTGATGTTGGATTTAGATTCTTACAGGATTAAACCACTAGAGCATAAGATATTATGATATAACTATTACATATACTAAGAAGCTGTAAGAAATCAGACAATAGATAAAGGAACTGGACTTACGAGGTGCAGAAAATATGGGGGTCACGCAGCAGAGGAGGAGAAGGTAAGTGGCCTGCATGGTGGTCCTCGCTTCTGTATGACTACAGGTAAGAAGTGAGGAGCAGATGGAAGAGGCCTCTTTATATAGGACTGGGACACTACATTTGGGGGAGGGGTCAGTGGTAATAGCTCCGCCCCCTTGTATCTAATGTAAATGACACTAATGGTTACATAGTAACATCAGATCTGGTGGTTACACTTCACATTACACATCGTCATAGATTATTTTATTTAAATAGTAATTTATATTATTTATATTGTTGGTGACTTTTGTAAGTTTCTTCTGTTTTCTTCTGAATATACGGAGATGTATTGTGTAGCTCCAGCAATGTAATGATCTGTATAATTTGATTACTTTAACAAATATATATATTAGACTAAAAAGCATCAGGGCCCCTGCACACTATAGTATTACAGATCTGTACAATACAGCGACGTCCATAGAAAGTAATAACCAATCCTGAATCTGAAGCCTCATTCCTATATTACTATACACTGCAAAATACAATCCTATAACACTACAATCCTATACACTCCATAATGGATAATGTCTACTGTATATATCCCCTAAGACAGACAGATTTCCCCACTATGTATAACAATGCGGATAAGGTGAACGATACAAAATCCATGTAAAATAACAATCTTTATTAGAGCATAAAAATATATAGATATACAATTAGAAGTGATACTGCACAAAGATTAGGAGGAGGAGGAGGATTGCAGCCCAGTTATAGTATAACAGAAGTAATGTGCATTTTATCCATAGTGGGCATAAACCAAAGTGGGACTAAGTAACCAAAATCATAAGTGCCCACTAGGTACACAATGAGAAAGATCAATCAAATGTGATCAAGTGGAAATGATGGAGATCGGGCAGCCACCCACAGCTTGATGCGTGTTTCACCTATCGCTTCCTCAGGGGGGCGTTGTCATATACTGCAAAACAAAAGCCCAATAATTGCAAAATATCCTACTAATACTTCCATTCTATTAGTCCAAAAAGTAAAAAGCCTATTTGGTACAATACTTCTATTCAACAAACACTCAATCAGGTCAAAGAAGTATAGATGCACAAGTTTGATAAAAAGATTTGGAACTTTTATTGAATTATTTAAAAGAAATTTATAAAACACACATAAAGGGGAAGTGAACCAATGAAGGTGCCTGCAGTGCTAGTAACAAGGGTAGTCAATCATTTATTCTGTTCTGATAAACAGAATGTAAATAAAGACAATACAACCTTTCAACTGCAGGTAAGGACAGCTGTATTGTCTTTATTTACATTCTGTTTATCTCTATGCTTGGTGATACCATCTGTATTTTGTGGGCCATGATTGACTTTGCCCTATATTGACACTTGTCTACCACTTGTGGGCTTTATGGCTTCTCTCTATATGACCTATTGACATATTTATAGATATATACTTTCATGGCATTTTGACTACATTTATCTATGCTGGATACTTTAAGGTATGTACTTGTTATCCACTAATGCTTACTAGATGAATGAATTTTGGATACTGATCCTTTTACTTATTTATTTATTTAATTCTTCATGTATTTATCACTGGGTTCATTGATATGATCTCCTTTTGTAAGTCTTGTTAAACAGAATAAATGATTGACTACCCTTGTTACTAGCACTGCAGGCACCTTCATTGGTTCACTTCCCCTTTATGTGTGTTTTATACATTTCTTTTAAATAATTCAATAAAAGTTCCAAATCTTTTTATCAAACTTGTGCATCTATACTTCTTTGACCTGATTGAGTGTTACTCCCATTCTAGTAGCCACAATAACAACGTACAACTGAAGCAATAAAAAAATGCCTTTATTAAAAATAAATATAAAAACATAACAAAAGTAATTTCTAAAAATACCCATTAAATACCATGGGAAACAATTGAACTCCACAACAATAAATAAAGCTCATAGGATATGATGAAGGAGTCTATATATCATCTGATGTCTATACACATAGTATAGCACCTGCAGTATACAGGATAATATATGACTGGTATATGGTATACAGTGATTACAGAAGTCAGATATCATATACAGGATAATATGTGACTGTTATCTATTGTATAATTCCCAAATTTAACAGAAAGGAAAAAGGGACAAATTATTTGGCTTGCATAGTAGCAGAGTGCTTTGTGGAAAATTAATGACCATGCCTCGAACCATTTATTTCTATACAGATAAATGTACAAGGATGACCTGCATCTTCTAAAGCAGCAGAAGCCAAGGCATCCCGAAACAACTGCTGGGGTATCGGCCTGGGGGACATCCGTATACATAGCTAGTGTGACTGTGGATTAATTGATCTGTGATATACTGCAGTAACTGCACCTTAATCACAACATTTATTTAATCATCACACACTGGAATTACAAACCATGAGGGCTATGTCCTCATTAAAGAATACTGACACCTCGGATTGTTGTTGTTTTTTTTTTTTGTTTAATACAAATCATAAATCTACAGAATCCAGAAATGTAAAATCAACTATCTACCTAAGACTAGCATCCTCTGTAATCAAAACCTTCTACCCCCATCTTCAGGACTTCTCTTGTGCTGCAACAGTTCTCTGGAATGCACTATCCCACAGAATATGGTTAATCTAACTATGCCCTGTTCTCCCTTCCTTAATTTTCTCCAGAATCTGGTCCCTTCACTCATCTGTATCCACAGCCTCCATGCACTCTACAGCTCCTTGTATCTGTACTTATACAGATTCTGGCTGATGACTGGTTCATGTAATGGTATTTGAATTCCCCTGTTTATAATAATCATGGCCGGACCATACATGACAAGCACCTTTTTATCTTTTGTGTCACTCCTATATCTTCATAGACTGTAAGCTTGTTAGCAGGGCCTTCACTCCTCTTAGTATGTCATGAATTATGTGATAATCTGTATTGTCTTATTCAGTTTGTACATGTCTCTACTAAATATAGAAATTCAATAAAAAATATTATTATATATAACTCTCTTTGGCCCCCTGTAGTACAATGTCTCTCTTTTTGGTCCTCATTTAGAATAAAGTCCCCTTCTTTGGCCACCATTTATCATAATGTTCCCCTTTTGCTCCCATGGTATGATGCCCCCCTTTTTAGACAAAATTTACAATAATGTCCCCTCTTGGGGCCCCCATTTAAAATAATGTCCCCCTCCTTGGACCCCAATTAAAATAATGTCTCCCTCTGTGGCCCCTACTTAGGACAATGCCCCCTTCTTTGGCCTTTGGCTCCCATTAGGTGTCAAGTATTATACATATATATATATATATGTATATATATATATATATATATATATATATATATATATATATATATATATACGGTATATATAAAAGTATGTAGACCACTCTTCTTTTGCAAACTGTCCCAGGTCTCCCATATGTGAAGTGTGTCTCCTCCCAAGAGCAATTTTAAGAGCAATTTAGATCCGGACTAAGCAATGAGTCCGGATCTAAATCCACAGGTGTTCAAAAGGATTTAGATCCGGACTCATTGCTGCCACCTCAGAACTCTCCAGCACTTTGTTCCCATCCATTTCTTAGTGCTTCTTGAAATATGTTTGGGGTAATTGTCCTGCTCGAAGTCCCATGACCTAGGACGCAAACCCAGCTTTCTGACAATAGACACTACATTGTGATCCAAAATCCTTTGGTAATCTTCAGATTTCATGATGCTTTGCACGCAGTCAAAGCAATGAGTGCCAGAGGCAACAAAACAACCCCAAAACATCTTTGAACCTCCACCATATATGACTGTAGGTACTGTGTTCTTTTCTTTGCAGTCCTCATTCCATTTTTGGTAAACAGTAGAATGATGTGCTTCACCAAAAAGCTCTATCTTGGTTTCATCTGTCCACAAGATGATTTCCCAAAAGGATTTAGGCTTACTCACGCACATATTGGTAAATTGTAGTCTAGCTTTTTTATGTATCTATGTCAGCAGTGGGGTCCTCCTGGGTCTCCTGCCATGGTGATTCATTTCATTCAAAAGACTACATATAGTTCACGCTGACACTGATGCACCCTGAGCATGCAGGACAGCTTGAATATCTTTGGAACTTGATTGGGGTTGCTTATCCACCATTTGGACTATCCTGCGTTGCAACCTTTCATCAATTTTTCTCGGCTGTCCACATCCAGAGAGATTAGCTACAGTGCCATGGGTTGTAAACTTCTTGATAATGTTGCGCACCATGGACAAAGGAACATCAAGATCTCTGGAGATTAATTTGTAACCTTGAGATTGTTGATATTTTTCAACAATTTTGGTTCTCAACTCCTCAGACAGTTCTCTTCTCCTCTTTGTGTTCTCCATGCTTAGTTTGGCACACACAGTCATACAATGCAAAGAATATGTAAATTTCTCACCTTTTTATCTGGTTTCAGGTATGATTTCATATTGCTCAAACCTGTTACTTGCCACAGGTGAGTTTGAATGAGCATCATATGCTTGAAACAAAGTTGTTTACCTACAACTTTGGAAAAGTGCCAACATTTTGGTTTGGCCCATTTTGGGAGTTTTGTGTGAAATTATGTCCAATTTGCCTTTTTTGTTTGTTTTTTTGTGTTGTTCCATTACATACAAATGAAATGAACATATCTATACCAACACATGTGTAATTACATTAATTTTCCAGGAGCAATACTTCATTTTCTGGAACAAATTCAAGGGTGAAAAACACTATGAAAAAAGCTTGAAATCTATGACGCTTTTTAACAATGGATAAAAGATGTTAAGTGTGTAAAGTGAGGGATCCTTTAAGCTTGGCCATGGACCCCCCGGGGCTCCCCGGAGCCCCGGGGCCCCGGGCGGTAGCCCAGATTGCCCTCATTATAATCTGCCTATGGTCCTAAGTGTTCCCCGGATAGTGGCCCCGGAGCTGCGCTCACTGAGTGACAGGACACCGCTCCTGAGCTCAGCTTCGGGGACCGCTCGCCGGAGCGGCTCATTCTCCTCGGCTCCTCAGCGTCAGCGGTCAGAGAATTACAACTAGGGACACATAGGACATGTGAGTATAAGGATTTTATTATTTTCTTCTTATTTTACAATGGATCCCACTGATTCTGAGATTGTGTTTAGTGACATATTGTACTTCATGATAGTGGTAACCAATTTTGATACGACAATTTGGTGAAAATTTTGATAATTTTGCAATTTTCAAACTTTTAATTCCAGAGAGTTATGTCACACAAAATAGTTAATAAATAACATTTCTCATATGTTTACTTTACATCAGCACAATTTTTAAAACATTTTTTTTGTTAGGAAGTTAGAAGGTTTAAAAGTTGACCAGCGATTTCTAATTTTTCCAACAAAATTTACAAAACCATTTTTTTAGGGACCACATCACATTTGAAGTGACTTTGAGGGGCCTTTATGACAGAAAATACCCAAAAGGAACTAAAGCAATGTGGAAAGAAAAATGAACATTTTACTTTTTTTCACAAAAATTTTACTATAGCCCCAATTTTTTTATTTTCACAAGGGTAACAAGATAAAATGAACCACAAAATTTGTTGTGTAATTTCTACTGAGCATGTTGATACCCCATATGTGGGGGAAAACTATTGTTTGGGCACATGACAGGGCTCGGAAGGGAAGGAGCACCGTTTCGACTTTTTGAACGCAAAAAAGACTGAATGCCATATCACCATATTAAAATGAATGCCGTAATGCCATTATGAAAACAAAATGCCATATGAAAAAAGTGGATGCCATATCACATTTGGAGAGCCCCTGACATGCGAAAACAGCAGAAACCCCCCACAAGTGATAGCGTGACGTCTCTTACTCGAAAAAGCCCTTTTCTTTACCCTGGGAGATGGTGGACTCGGAGTCGGGTCCTGTGATGGAGAGATGGGGTGCAGCCGTGGCCCGGACCCGACTCGTGCTCAGGGCCGTCACATTAAAAGAGATGGTGTGGGCTTATCCGGGTTGAGTGGCTGATTTACGACTACGCCACCTGTGACACCTGGTGAAGGCCACCAGCGCCGCTGCAGTCCGCTGAGGCATAGTGTTACGGCGGCTAGAGTTATTACTACTCCCCACAGGCGGAGCAAGGCCTCAGGGCAGAGGGACAGGAAGGATGGAGGGGGTAGTAGTGGAGGAAGAACGGATGCCACGTCGCGCGGTGTAGCGCAGAATAAACAGTCCGGAGGCCATAGGAGTGAACTTCCAAGGCTTTACTCACATTAGAGATGGCAGAAGGAAGGCGACTCCCTGATCCCCACGGAGTCCTGCAGTCACCAGGGATGGGGGTCCGACAACCTCCGAGCAAGTCCAGCATTCAATCGGGACCCCGCACCAGAGTGTTCCTGAACTACAGACCGTATCCTCTCCTGTCTGTGTGTGTAGATAGGCCGGGTCTCCCTCTGAACTCCTCTCAGAACAAGGGCACGGGTGGCAGCTCCGCTCCTTCCGATACCCGATGGGATCCTCTGGGCCTACCAGGCTTTACCAACCAGGACATGGAGAAGCAAGGTCGGGTGTCGGGGCCGGTACCCCTCTTGCAGCCGGACTCCCTCTGAATATATCAGATGGTGAGGACAGGTGGCGTACACTGCTCCGTCTGCATCCTCCCCGGGATCCATTAGCTGTGGAGCTACACTCTTAAGCTCCGGGCCTTCTTGGTCGTGGTCCTTGACCGGGTTGAGACATTCCTCGTCTGCAACCTGCCCCCCGTCCCAAGGCTGGGGTATGAGGGCTGTGTCTCCATCCACTGCAGGTCCACACAGGATCCACGTTCAGGGTGGGAGATCACAATACCTCACAGTAATTAACAGCACAAAGACCAAAACCAAAGATGGCTTTTTATTAAATATGAAATTTAAAGTGTCACTAAATTGTAAGTCCTCAACCCTCACCCACTAACTGGTTCCCCTCACTCTTGGTTCCCCAGTCTCCCTGTAACCAGGAGGGCAGCACCTGGTGCATACTAGCCCCCCTGGTGGAGAAATGTGGTGTTGGATGCAAAGGTTGGGTCCCGACCATCACGCTGTTCTTACCTCGGAGGAGGAACACTACACTCCATTACAGAAGTGCAGCATCCCTGTGGCGGTCGAACCTTCAGGGGCGCCACAGTTCTACAGTGGGATGTGCTACATAATGAAGTTTCTCTTAAGGGGCACTTGGAAGATGTCCTTATCACCCCGGTCAGTAAAATCTTTATAGTGGTGGCAGGATGAGCCTAACCTATCTCGAGGGGTTCCCTGGGTACTTAGGGTCACTAGAACAATTACCACAGATGCGAGTCCGAGAGGGTGGGGAGCCCATCTGGGAGATATGGTAGCCCAGGGGACCTGGTCAGATATTGAAAAGGGTCTCTACTCCAATTCAAAAGAACTTCTGGCGGTAGACAAGGCGGTGAATAATTTCTTACCTTTCCTTCTGGGCCAGAATATAAAGATCCTCTTGGATAATCTAGTTGCGGTAGCATATGTGAACCACCAGGGGGATACATGGTCAAGATCGCTGATGAGAGTGACAGATCATCTCTTCCAGATTACAGAAAGTCACCTCCTTTCCCTGATGGCCCTCCATATAATGGAAGAAGAAAACATGAGAGCAGATTTCCTAATCTGCTATCCTCTGATGCAAGGGGAATGGGAACTAAATCAAGGAATTTTTACCCAAATAGCCGAAGATGGGGGGGCCTCCGGTCAGGTAGATCCGTTTGCCACAAAACTAAATCGGAAGACAAAGATCTTGTGTTCCCTAAATCCTCTAGCTGTGGACGCTTTCCTGATACCTTGGTATTTCAGCCTGGCATATGACTCCTCCCCCCCTGGTTGGCTGTTCTTCTCATGGTAATAAGAAAGATCAGGGAGGAGAAGGCCAGGGTTCTGCTGATCGCACCCTTTTGGCCCAGGAGGCCCTGGTTCTCATGCCTGAGGAACATGTCCATCTCTGATCCTTGGGTTCTTCCAGAGATTCCATATCTCCTTCTCCGGGGTCCGATATTCCATCCTCAAGCAACTGGCCTCCACTTGACGGTGTGGAACTTGAAAGGACACTGCCAAATCAGAAAGGTTTTTCCAAAGGTCTAGTAACCATCCTGCACAGCAGAAAACCTGTTACAACCCAGATTTATGCCACAAGTTGGAGAAAGTTTTTGTCTTTCTCTGGTTCTGGGGTTGATGGGGAAGGGGTGCCAATAGGACAAATCTTTGGAGTTTTTACAAAAAGGTCTTGAACTAGGGTTATCCACCAGCACCCTTAAAGTACAGATTTCTGCCTTGGGTGCCCTATATAGCTGTGATGTAGCTTGTAGCTACTGGGTTTCTCGGTTCATTAAGGCAGCTTTTAGATCTAGACTCATTATTAAAAGCAGCTTGGTTCCCTGGGATTTAAATTTGGTTCTAAAGGCCTTGACTAGCTCGCCGTTTGAGCTAATAGTCAGCAACCCTTAAATCCCTCTCTCTTAAGACCGCTTTAATATCTTTAACCTCGGCCAGGAGCATTAGTGACATCCAGACCCTGTCTATGGCCTCGCCGTTTACTCAAATTCTGGATGATAGGCAGGATCTGGTCTAAAAATCACTCTCTCTCCCTAAGGTAGCTACTCGTTTCCACAGACTTCAGGAAGTCCTCCTACCCTCCTTTTGTCCACATCCTAGTAACCAGAAAGAGGTGGAGTTACATACGTTAGAAGTGAGGAGATGTGTGGTTAGGTACCATTCAGTTACCAAAAGCTTTAGGAAAGATAACTCGTTGTTTATATCCTACCAAGGGGCTAGGAACGGTCTAAGGTCACGAAGTCCACCATAGCTAGATGGAATTAGGAGGCCATTTCTCTATCATATACAGTATAGACCAAAAGTTTGGACACACCTTCGCATTTAAAGATTTTTCTGTATTTTCTTGACTATGGAAATTGTACATTCACACTGAAGGCATCAAAACTATGAATTAACACATGTGGAATTATATATTTAACAAAAAAGTGTGAAACAACTGGGTTCAGGTCTGGTGACTGTGAAGGCCAGGTTATCTGGCGTAGCACCCCATCACTCTCCTTCTTGGTCAAATAGCCCTTACACAGCCTGGAGGTGTGTTTGGGGTCATTGTCCTGTTGAAAAATAAATGATGGTCCAACTAAACGCAAACCAAATGGAATAACATGCCGCTGCAAGATGCTGTGGTAGCCATGCTGGTTCAGTATGCCTTCAATTTTGAATAAATCCCCAACCGTGTCACCAGCAAAGCACCCCCACACCATCACACCTCCTCCTCCATGCTTCACGGTGGGAACCAGGCATGTAGAGTCCATCCGTTCACCTTTTCTGCGTCGCACAAAGACAAGGTGGTTGGAACCAAAGATCTCAAATTTGGACTCATCAGACCAAAGCACAGATTTCCACTGGTCTAATGTCCATTCCTTGTGTTCTTTAGCCCAAACAAGTCTCTTCTGCTTGTTGCCCGTCCTTAGCAGTGGTTTCCTAGCAGCTATTTTACCATGAAGGCCTGCTGCACAAAGTCTCCTCTTAACAGTTGTTGAAGAGATGTGTCTGCTGCTAGAACTCTGTGTGGCATTGAACTGGTCTCTAATCTGAGCTGCTGTTAAACTGCGATTTCTGAAGCTCGTGACTCGGATAAACTTATCCTCAGAAGCAGAGGTGACTCTTGGTCTTCCTTTCCTGGGGCGGTCCTCATGTGAGCCAGTTTCTTTGTAGCGCTTGATGGTTTTTGCAACTGCACTTGGGGACACTTTCAAAGTTTTCCCAATTTTTCGGACTGACTGACCTTCATTTCTTAAAGTAATGATGGCCACTCGTTTTTCTTTACTTAGCTGCTTTTTTCTTGCCATAATACAAATTCTAACAGTCTGTTCAGTAGGACTATCAGCTGTGTATCCACCAGACTTCTGCACAACACAACTGATGGTCCCAACCCCATTTATAAGGCAAGAAATCCCACTTATTAAACCTGACAAGGCATACCTGTGAAGTGAAAACAATTTCCGGTGACTACCTCTTGAAGCTCATCAAGAGAATGCTAAGAGTGTGCAAAGCAGTCATCAAAGCAAAAGGTGGCTACTTTGAAGAACCTAGAATATAAGACATATTTTCAGTTGTTTCACACTTTTTTGTTAAGTATATAATTCCACATGTGTTAATTCATAGTTTTGATGCCTTCAGTGTGAATGTACAATTTTCATAGTCATGAAAATACAGAAGAATCTTTAAATGAGAAGATGTGTCCAAACTTTTGGTCTGTACATCTAGCGGCGAGGAAGTGCCAGAAGGGCTGAAGGCTCATCCCACCCCACCCCTCCTGGGCTGAGAAGACAGGTGTCTCGATAGAAGACATATGTAAGGCTGCTACCTGGTCCTGTCCCTCTACATTCCATAGACACGATAGGTTAGATATGGGTGTATCGGCTGACCTCACCTTTGGGAGAAGAGTGTTCCAGGCTGTGGTCCTTCAATAGATTACTTCATCTCTGTAATTCTCTCGTGGTGCTGTCATGGTCGACCGATAAAATCTTAAATTACATACCGGTAATGGAATTTTTCGGAGACCATGACAGCACCCTTATATTTCCTCCTTTCACGTTTGTGGGAACACTCCCCTTTTATTAATTATAATATCACACTCAATAGGTGTCGTCTGGTATGGCAATTTTGTGATTGTTTGCTGTGTTTATTAACCTGGCAGTCCTCTCAATGCTCTGTAATCCCAACTGAGGCGGGAGAGAGGTGGCGCCCTTTTAAGCCTGTAGGTTTCCTCTCCTTGGTGGGCGGATCCCCTCTCTCGTGGTGCTGTCTCTGAAAAATCCCGTTACCGGTAAGTAACTTACGACTATACATTTGATGGAGCAATCAAAAAGTTGTACCCCAAAATGGTATTAAAAACGGTCTTAGAAAATTGAAACACAAGCCAAACAATTTGTTTGCAAAGTTTAGAATTTTTTAAAAGCAGTAAAATGTTTTCGTTTTCTTCTGCACCATTTCACTTTATTTGGAATTCATTGCCCTTTTTTTTCTATATGTTGCACAGTAAAGTGAATAGGGTCTTTCAAAAATGCTGTAATTTTGTCCCACAAAGTACACCTCAACCCTGCTGTATTGAATAGTGTCTGTGTTATTCACTATGTGATATGTGTTTTTTTATTGTATACTAATGTATAGTGACTAGTGATGATTGAGCGTGTTCTATGAACCCATTCAGCGAGCACACTGTCTAACAGCCGTGACACTTGCAGGCACGGCGACCTTAAAAGAAATGCCGAGCATGCCAAAATACTCGGCGAGCACCTGAGCGTGCTCGCCGAAGGGGTTGATAGAACACGCTCGATCATCACTAATAGTGACCAGATGCCTCTAAGGAATCTTTTTTGGCCTCTGTTTTACTGGTGCTGGAAGTGCAAATTTTTGTAGCTCTAATGATTAAGTAATATGCAACTATGTGAACTGCAATTGCCAATTAACAATTTAAGGGTATCCATCAGATATACCCCTCCCTCCAATTCCCATTCATGACCATGCAGGATTTGGAAAGCTAAATCCATAGACACCTCTATATCTTTTATCTGTTGCTGCATTTCTGAGTGCTCTGGGTGTAACGGAGCACTAACCAAGCCTCAGCCTTCCAAGGTTGCTTCCCTGCCCAGCACCAGCCTCTTTATCTTGATTGATAGCTCACTGTCAGTTTTTTGGGACGTCAGGCACCAAGCAAGGAAAATCAGTGAGCTAGACACTAGCACTGGGAACTTTCCCTCCGTACATAAACAAAACATAAACCAAAAAAAAAGCAATTTGGCACGTTACTTAATTTATGTAGATTTATAGAATGAAATGTTGGATTTCGTACGAGCTCGATCCATGTTTTTCACAGAGCTCATATCTATTATAGTCTAGGGCTGTTCACATATTTCTGTGGACCGCGTATTTTTCACCGAAACACGTTGACCTGTCGGACTTTGATCCAAATCAAAGTTTAGAGCTTCTCGGATGCAAAACAAAGCTGATGAAAGTCTGAATGAGGCCTTACTCTATTATTTATTTTTTAAGCAGCGTTCATTCCAGGCTGCTGTACACATGAAGAGGGTTTACACACCTAAAATACATATATAAAACACAGAAACAAGCTACCATTGACAGACTAGCATGGAGGGAGACACTGCCACTACGATCTAACAGTGTGGATTCTGGTGTCTCGCTCCTTCCCTCAGGTTGTATTCCAAAAGCCTCCTCCAATAAGCAAGTTCTGGACAAGCTGCAGGTGGAGAGGGAGTGCGGGATTACGGTGAAGGCCCTGACTGCGTCTCTGTTTTACACTTACGAGGGAAAGAAGTATCTCCTGAACCTGATCAACACTCCGGTGAGTGTGACGTTTCTTCTTGATTTGTTTCTCTGTGGTCTTGTTGCGGATGTTCAACTGGTCACGGCGGTCGCGTGACCTGTCACATAACTAAATGATGTCATGGAAGGTCCTTTCACACCACCGCGAGCCGTACAAGAGACCGGACGCAGTGGAGAAAAGACCGGGGGCCATCAGAAGGTAAGTATAATGTTATTTTCTCCAATCCCCTCCATGATAGCACACCTGGAGGTAGCCTCCCCATCCTAATTAGGGACAGGAAAACAAGAGGTTAAATAGCCCCTTCCCGCTACAATCCCCAGTGATTTCCTGTCCCTATGGGATGAAGAGGTTACCTGGGGTGCCTGCAGCCGGCAAGCAGGGCCCTATTAAATTTACCTGCTGGGCTGCAGGGAGCGATCGCCTCCGACCTTCCTTCCTTTGCAGCTCCCGTGTCTCCTTGAGAGCGGGACCCCCCACACACACACTCGCCTGCGTGTAAAGCCGAGTAGGGTTTTGGGGGCTGGGGGCCTCCTGTAGCTCCCCGGCCGGAGTCTCCTCTGTCCTCCATGGCGGCGTGCCGGAAGTCAGGCTTTTGGCCAGCGGGACTTCACTTCTGGTGCGTTCCACCGTGGAACGCATGGGGCCGCGGCGGGAAATTCAAAAGGAGAAGCCGCGGTTTGCCCTGAAAATGAGGATCCTTCACCAGATAGGTGAAAATTTGGCACTGGATCTCGGTCTCCCCTATAAAAGACCCAGATGAGAAGACTCCATTAAGGTAGGACAGAATATTCTGCTACTATGGAGGGTGCTGTTCCAAAGCCTGCGTCTGCAGAGCCCAGCGCTAACCCGGCCCCAGTAAGTACTAGGTCCTAGGTTATTCCCCACTCTCTTTTGAGCAGGATCCTAAATATATTTTAAATCTCCCCTTTTTTTATTTTTAATTTAGGGAGACAAGGATCCGGCACCGACAGTGGGAGAAAGCACTACAGTTCGCAAATGTGCCATCTGTATAAAAAAGCTGGCTTCAGGGAATAAGAAACCCCTATGCTGGAAATGCACTGACAACATTGTGAAGGAAGAACAGCCTTCCCTTATGGAAGAAGTCAGGGGAATGGTTCGGCAGGAAATACAATCTTCCCTAGCCTCCTTCTCACAAGCCAGAGCTGAAGGTCCATCTCCCCCCAAAAGGAGAAAATATACGGTTAGGGAGACCTCTGATTCAGAATTAGGGTCTATGGAGGAACCGGAAGAAGGGGTCCTAAGTGAAGATCATGAGGAAGATAGGAAATATTACTTTTCGTCTGAGAATATGGAGGAATTGTTGTCGCAGGTGAGAGACACGATGCAGGTGGAAGAGGAGAAGGAAACCCGTACAGTTCAGGATGAAATGTTTGGCGGTCTGAAATCCAAGAAGAAGGTAGTGTTCCCTGTGCATGACAACATTTGGAGTCTTATTTTGGATGAATGGGAGTCACCTGAGAAAAGGCTTAGTATGGCAGGAGAAATGAAGGATAGATTCCCTCTAGATGAAAAGGCGGCTAAGCTATGGATGGAAGTCCCGAAGGTTGATGTACAGGTGGCAAGGGTTGCGAAGAAAACAACTCTTCCCTTTGAAGACTCGTCACAGCTCAAAAATCCTATGGATAGGAAGATGGACAGCCTTCTAAGGAAGGCATGGGAAACATCGGCGGCTTCACTGAAGACTAATATCGCTTCAACTTGTGTAGCTCGTTCCATGTTCCTCTGGCTCCAACAACTAGAGGAACATCTCTGGAAAGGTACCACTCAAGAGGACCTCCTAGCATCTCTTCCTTTTCTGCAGAAGGCCACTGGATTCCTAGAGGATGCCTTGGCGGAGTCGGTCAAGATTGCGGCAAGATCGGCAGCATTATCAAATTCTATGAGAAGAGCTCTGTGGTTGAAGATGTGGAGTGGGGACAACGCATCAAAATCTAAGCTTTGTTCCATTCCATTTAAAGGAGAGTATATGTTTGGGGCGGTGCTAGACGAGTTGTTGGAGAAAGCATCCGACAAGAAGAAGTCTCTGCCAGAGCCAAAGAATCCAAAAAGTTTCAGAAAGAGACCATTTCTTCTCCCTCAACAACAACAGCAGCAAGCATTTCAGTACAGAGGCAAGGGTAAAACTGGTCGCTGGAGTTACACAAAAGGGGGAAGAGGTAGGAATATCTTTCAAGGTTCTAGGCAGGACAGACAATGACGCCAAGAAGGTAGGAGGCAGAATTGCGAGCTTCCTTCCTCAATGGCAGCTTATTGATTGGAAAAGGATTTGTCGTGGCAACAGTAGACCAGCCAGAGGCTTACTACCACGTGCCAATTCATCCGGATTACAGAAAATTTCTCAGATTTGCTGTAACTCAGAACCGAGAGGTACTTCATTTTCAATTCAATGTACTCCCCTTCGGCATTTCGTTAGCACCCCGCCTGTTTACAAAGATCATGGCAGAGGTAGTAGGTTTATCTAAGGAAACTGAATATCTGCATCGTCCCATATTTAGACAATTTTTTGGTGATGGTTCCCTCGGTTTCAAGTTTGGAAAGAGACCTCCAGATGACCCTCCAGATCCTGGAATCCTTGGGATGGTTGATAAACTACCAAAAGTCAGATCTGATTCCCTCCACCAGGAAGACCTCCTTGGGAATTCTCCTGGATTCTCAGCAACAAGCCTCTTTTCTGCCAAAAGAGAAGCAGATTCAGTTGAGGTCGAAAGTTTATGCACTAAAGAACCAGAGAGGAGTGTCATTAAGATTCGCCATGTCCGTCCTCGGGTCCATGACCTCATTTATTTAGGCGGTACCTTGGGCTCAAGCGCATTCAAGGGTCCTTCAAAACTACATCCTTTCCTGTTGGGACAGATCTCCAAGTTCCCTCTCCAACAGAATTCATCTGCCAGAGAAGGTGAAAGCATCTTTAAATTGGTGGCTCTGTCCAGGAAATCTGGAGAAAAGTTCAGCATGGATTCAACTTCCCTTGTTATCCGTCAAAACAGACGCAAGCAAAAGAGGATGGGGAGCAGTAGTCTCCCACGTGGCCTTCCAAGGGGTCTGGTCGCAAGAAATAGCAGAGCAGTACTCAAACTTAAGAGAAATGAAAGTGGTGGAAGAAACCCTATGGGCAGCCACTACTGTGCTTCAGGGGTCGAATGTCAGAGTCTACTCGGACAATATGACAACTATAGCCCACTTGAGACATCAGAGAAGTACAAGAAACAGGAGGTTACAGATGATCTCCGAAAGGATCTTCCACTGGGCGGAGCATAATCTACTATCCTTATCGGCTCTGCATCTGAGGGGCTCCGACAACTATCATGCAGATCTTCTGAGCAGAAAATACATTCATCCAGGGGAGTGGAGCATGAACTCGAAGATATTTCAGATGATTGTTCAAAAGTGGGAATACCCAGATGTGGACCTGTTTGCGAACCAGGAAAACGCAAAAGTAAGAGCCTTTTTCTCTTTGAAACCCGAGGATTCAGCAACAGGGATAGATGCATTCGCTCACCCTTGGAAAGTTGGGCTCGCTAATGCTTTTCCCCTGATTCTGTTAATACCAAGGACTTTACAAAAAATCAGGTCGGAAGGGCTCAAGACTATCCTAATAGCTCCAATGTGGCCAAAAAGAGCATGGTTCGGAACATTGAGCAGTCTAAGAATGGATGATCCATTGATGCTTCCTCGAATCCACGATCTGCTGCATTAGGGCCAGATTTTCCATCCGGCCCCTCAGAATTTGGCTCTAGCAGCTTGGCTTCTGAGACCGCCCTCTGAAAAGCCAGAGGCTTCTCAGTACAGGTGATCCAAATGTGGCGCCCTGCTGTGCATTGGTGCCACAGAACCCAGAAGGGTGCATGGATGGATTTCTCCACAAGAGGCCCTCACTAGATACAAACACCTCTACCTTCCAACTCATACCAGCAGAGGGAGCCCAGATAGGGATATATATAGGGAAGGTGGAGCCAGGCAGCTCAGTTGATTAGTGAGTGCTCAGAGTCAGAGCAGAGCAGGCAGGCTGAGAGAGAGCCTGAGAGCGTGCCGACACTCAGCGGTGAAGACGCAGCACGTCAGCTGCCTAGTAGTGAGGGCCCCGAGTGTGGCCGACGGCAAGGAGAAAAAGGGGAGTGAAACCAAGGGGGCAGAGGAGCACAATAAGCTCACCCCATTATATCTACCGGACACCGGATCCGCGCCTACAGGGACCCTTTACACCCAGTGGGGATAACCGGAATCCCAGGAGGACTACAAGTCCCTGACAAACCTGAAGGCTAGACACACACAGGATCAGGAACCACGAAGGCCCCGACGTCCAGGGAAAGTGGTTACCAACCAGAGGTCCTATTTCTGAGCATCTGGTGAAGTAAAAGCAGGACACATAAGCTAGGCCCAGTTGCAGGCTGGCCAGGAGCATACATAGGGACAGACACGGATCAGGAGGCCCTATACCTGCTCCCTGGGGAGAAGTCCAAAAGTGCGCCCTTCATCTGGAGTACCCTGGACCGTACCTAACAGCTGTACCAGTAAAGGAAATGAAGCAAATCCCCTGTCTCTGTCCGTTACTCCTGCTGTGCCATCGCTTTCCCTGCACCACAATGCTCAGCGCAACCTGCATCATTTATACTGCCCTGAGGCCTGCTCCATCTGTGGGGAGCCGTTCCATCTCAAGCTGTCCTGACATCTGCCTCAGAGGACTGTTGCAGCGCTGGTGATCCTCACCAGACACCACAGGTGGCGTCACAACAAATTCCCTACAAATAATTCCTTTTGGCACTGACCGCCCTGGGCCAGCCACCGCGATAATCCCCGCAGGCAGTCTTAGGCCCGGCTGCCGGGTGCCCCGCGACACCCCTGGGGGCGAGTCACATACACTGCAGAAAAGCAGAAAACCAGTCACAATTTCCATCTATGGAAAAATCTAGAAAGCTTTCAAGCTATGGTATGAGCCTCGTCCATTAGATCCCTTTCGGCCTGACGTGGCCAGAATCTTGGATTTCCTACAGAACGGTCTGTCTAAAGGATTAAGACCAAGCACGCTGAAGGTCCAAGTCTCGCCTTTAAGTTCCTATTTTGATGCTGATTTGGCCCAAAACAGATGGATTAAGAGGTTCATGATAGCTGCTTCTTGGATTAATCCAACAAGAGCTAAAATAGTTCCACCTTGGGATCTCAACGTAGTTCTTAGAGGCCTAACTATGCATCCTTTCGAGCCAATAGCCGAGGCACACATAGACAAATTGTCTTGGAAAGCGGCATTGCTTATAGCTCTGACTACAGCCAGAAGAGTGAGTGAAATCCAAGCCCTGTCTATCAGAGAGACTTATTGTCGTATTTTGGAGGACAGGATCATCCTCCAGTTGGATCCTTCTTTTCTACCTAAAGTGTCGTCTAATTTTCATATGTCTCAGCCAATAATTCTTCCGTCATTCTGTCAAAATCCATCAAATAGCAAGGAAGAAGAATTCCACGCGTTGGATGTAAGAAGGACTATAATCCGCTATTTGAGGCAGACTGAAACCTGGAGGAAGGATCAGAACCTATTTGTCCAATATGGAAGCCCCAATAAAGGAAAGAAAATTGCAAAAATATGCTAGCAAATTGGATTAAGAAAGCAATTTGTGAAACATACATAGTTCAAGATTTGCCTCCTCTGAAATCCTTGAAAGCTCTTTCTACTAGAGCTATGTGGGTCTCCTGGGCGGAAAAAGCTAGTGCATCCATTGAGCAGATTTGCAGGGCAGCTACATGGTCGTCTGTCCATACCTTTGCTAAACATTATAGACTAGATGTAATATCTAATAGAGACTTAGCATTTGGAAGGAAAGTCCTTCAGGCTGTTGTCGCTCCCTAAAATTCATTCTTTGGTATTACTCCAGGTGTGCTGTCATGGAGGGGATTGGAGAAAATAGAATTAGACTTACCAGTAATTCGGTTTCTAAGACCCTCCACAACAGCATGGGTAGTTCCCTCCATTTCTTTGATTGGAAAAATCCTTAGTGTTAATAAATATTTAGAGCATTCATACTGTGTGGTCCTTTGAAAACACTGGGGATTGTAGCAGGGAGGGGCTATTTAACATCTTGTTTTCCTGTCCCTAATTAGGATGGGGAGGCTACCTCCAGGTGTGCTGTCGTGGAGGGTCTTAGAAACAGAATTACCGGTAAGTCTAATTCTATTTTTTTTTTTTTACCATTTTTATTCTTTTTTTCAACTATTAACTTGTTCACACTATATAAATACATGCTGGTTGCAAGGATTTATATAGTGTGACCAAGTTGTCAAGCACTTTCCAAGTGATGCTAAAATCGCTTGGAAAGCGGTTGACAACCCGCATGCGGACATGCATGTGAAAAATGCTTCACTTACGTTTGTCACTGGCAGGAAAAACGCATGTAAAATCTGCATGCGTTTTTTCTGCCAGGGAGATGCAGAAACACTCAGGAAAAATCCGGAGCATTTCTGCATCGTGGGAATGTGGCGCCCCTGAGGGTTCAGTCGCCACAGAAGTACTGCACCTCACCCAGAGGTGTGGTGTCTCCCTTCACTCAGGTAAGATGGGAGTGCTGCAGAGAACCCCCCAAAACACCTGCATCCAACATTACACTGCTTCAGACCGGCTGGAAGGGCAACATGCAGAGCGCAGCTGCTGAGCCCTGTCCCTGGCTGGAGTGGGGGAAACCCAAAGGTAGGGGGAACCAGTAGTGGGTGTGGGTGGAGGAAGCAGTTAGAAGGAGCACACAGTAGGTATATAATGGGAAGCAATCTTAGGGTGGCAGTTCAGAACAGAATGGTCAGTCAGTACAGTACAGACGGTCAGTGAGGACTGTCTGGGAGCAGAGGCTCAGCAGGAGCTCTGCTCCACAAGAAGGGCCTTGGATAGAGGCACCGGAGGGGAGAAGGGAGTAGGCTCCATTCTAAAAAGGGATCCCAGGGGTACGGCGCGTGCAGGACAGCACCCATACGCCCCGCATCTGTCAGAAGACAGAGGGATCGGTTGCCCCATTCTAATCTCCAGGGGGTCAGGTTGGCCCCGGATCCGACGTACAGGAAGGACTTCAGCATACCCGAGCGGGATTGAGAGTGGGCAGCGCAGGGCAGCAGGGAGAAGGACCTAGTGTGAAGACGGTCAAAGTAGGAACACGAGAAAGTGGGGTTCTGCCAAGCATTCCTAAACTTCCTGAGGAAGGATTGAACCCCTGCCAGGGTGAACACGGCGCAACGTGGGAGGCCTTCACCTGTAACTTGCACTTTTGTGTTTCCTGAAGAACTGTGAATTAAAATCTTGGACGACTGCACTGAGTTGCCTCCGTCTATTCCTTCACTGGTGCCATTTCCCTCCCTGCACTACAACGCCCAGCGCACCCTCCATCTATTTACACTGCCCTGAGGTCCGCTCCACCTGTGGGGAGCCGTTCCATCTCTAGCTGCCCTAATATCTGCCTCAGAGGACTGTTGCAGCGCTGGTGATCCTCACCAGACACCACAGGTGGCTTCACAACAAATCCTATAAATAATCCCTTTTGCACTGACCGCCCCGGGCCAGCCACCGTGATATTCCCCAAAGCAGCCATACGGCCCGGCTGCCGTGTGCCCCGCAGCCCAGGGGGCAGCGAGTCACCACTTGGCGTCACGAACAGGATACGTGACCAGCCTGCCATCTGCGGGTAATGTGCGCCTAAAGAAGTGTTTTCTGCCTTGAATGTGGCGCCCGCCCCAGAAGAACGGGCGCCATTATGTGCGTGCTAAAGAACAACAGAATGGAACCTCCCGTCGTGGGCCGGGTCCCAGAATGGCTCCAAAAGCAGGCCCTGCCCCTTGCAACAGTGACTGTCCGCATAGATGTGTCCGTCAAAGCGGGGAGGCCGACACAGGGAGTGACCGACAGCAAAGTGCCATGGGACCGCCCCCGAAAGAGGAGAGGTGGTGGAGAGAAGCTGCGTAAAGACCGGGAGGTGTCAGGCCGAGCTGACGCAGTCGCGGGAGCAGGTCGGAGTGATGTCCCTGTCCCAAATGCGGCTGGCGCTGCTCCGTCCCTGGTCCCCCTGCAGCCTGAGGCTGATGACCAGGCTGGGTCAGCCTGCAGAAACCAGGGGTTCCCCCTGAGGGGGCCCCACTGTTAAACTGTTTTAGTTAACTGGACTGTACATAAGTTGCCCGGAAGGGTGCAGTTGACTTCATGTTTGCTACCCAGTTACCCGTCAGGGTACAGAGACTGACAGGCTGAGGACTGTGAGAAGCCGGACGTTGACATTGTACATAGTTTAGCACTTCTTAAAGTGCATCCTATTGGTTTTATAATTACAAATATACCTCAGAACAAAAACCCGTTTGGCGTGGTGGAAGACGAGGTCCAGGATTGGATCGTCTATGCCCTGCAGCCATGCCCAGGGCCTACGTTGAGGGTTTGTGGACGGGTCCCTCATGCTGCTACTGTTGCACCCTGGTGCTGGAACTGTCTTGAAAATTGTTTTATATGACAATACTCTTATGATGTTTTATAATGTAACCAGTAACGTTAAAAGAAATGTGCCTCCCATAAAGGGAAGAAATGTTGTTTTATGGTCAAATATGCTGATGAATCTTAAAAATTTTGCATGTCAGTTATGCCTGGTTTTGCTCTGTTCCAGCCCGCGGACATGCTGTGTTTTACCGGGGGGGGGGAATGTGGCGCCCCTGAGTGTTCAGTCGCCACAGTGGTACTGCACCTCACCCAGAGGTGTGGTGTCTCCCTTCACTCAGGTAAGATGGGAGTGCTGCACAGAACCCCCCAAAACACCTGCATCCAACATGCAGAGTGCAGCTGCTGAGCCCTGTCCCTGGCTGGAGTGGGGGGAACCCAAAGGTAGGGGGAACCAGTAGTGGGTGTGGGTGGAGGAAGCCGTTAGAGGGAGCACTTATACAATAGGTATATAATGGGAAGCCATCTTAGGGTGGCAGTTCAGAACAGAATGGTCAGTCAGTCTACCATTGGGCCCTATAAGACGTTCTTCATCTCCCGTTGCAGTGGGGTTTTTATTCGTCAAAAAAAAAGACTGGGGGTTGCGCCCCCGCCTTGATTTTCGCGAGTTTAATCGGATCACGGTCTGGGATGCATATCCTCTCCCTCTCATCCCCGACCTCTTTAGAAAAAAATTTGGCTCCTACGATTTGATTAAACTAGACCTCAGGGGGGCTTATAATCTCATTCACATTGAGGAGATGAGTGGAAGATGGCCTTCAATACTCCTGAGGGGCACTATGAAAAGCTTGTGATGGCATTTGGGTTGACTAATGCTCCCGCTTTCTTTCAACACTGTTAGTGACATTTTTAGTCATCTGGCAGGTAGATCACAACAAACCAATCTTGATGACATATTAATTTACTTACCTCCAGTCACATCAGGTACATATCAGGCAGGTCTTACAGATACTCAAAGATAATAAATTATTTGTCAAACCAGAGAAATGTATGTTCTCCATTCAGGGTTAGTTCTTATCATTCACCGTTTTTGCATGGATCAGGCCAAAGTCCGGACGGTACTGGATTGGTATTATATTCAAGACTTAAAGGCATTACAAAGTTTTTTGGGTTTCGCCAGCTACTACTGTAAGTTCATCAAAAACTTTTCGGTAGTGGCCAAACCTCTGATGGACGATTTTGCCAAATAGAAAAAAAAAATTAAGATTTTATTATTTTACTTTCCATTCTTGTAGCTAAACACAATCCAGCTAAGTTTAAAATTGAAATGAAGCCCCTGTACCCCCCTCTCTAGGTGCTTCTGTACCAAGTCTTCCCTGGTCCAGGATGGTCTCTATATCACAGGCTCCAGCAATAACCTATTGACACATGATTGTGGCAGCCCTCACGTGCTGATATATCACAGTGCCAATAGAAGTGGGAAGCGGCACAGAAATCACAAAATAAAGGCAGTGTTTGTGGTAATGCAAGAATCCAGCAAGCAGAGTAATCCACACGTCATACAACAGCCCAACATGGATGATGAAAAGCTGCGTCTTCAGGCGTCTGTGTAAGAACATCACATTTTTGTTTTCCTTCCAGAATAAGCACCAAATGGAATAGCTGAATGCCAGGATACAGAGACCGGCGGGGGGCAGGGAAGCGCTGTCCGCTGGATTTTGTGCTGGTTTCACAAGCGGTCACCCTGCAGTTTTCTCCGGATAATGCTGTGGAGACTTTTCACAACACATCTAATAATTGTGAACCTTCCACTCACATGTTTATTATCTTGTCCGCTGGTCAGACTGGGGGGGATGAAAGCTGGACAAGGGATGAAGAATGATCCTTATTACATATAATGGGTGCACTGAGCGATTGTGAAAAGTCGCAGAGGACTGAGAGCAGAAGGGCAGAGGGTTTCCTCTTCCTCACAGGGACCAGCACAGAAGCCGGAGCAGAAGGGGAGACAAGGGCTGAGCCACTTACACAGACAGAAAGCTGAAGAGAGGAGGACATGTTATTACTCCAGGATCCGCTCCATTCATTCCCTATGTGGCATTCAAGCGCTGAGCTCGGCTTTTCCGGAGCCCCATAGAGAATGAATGGAGCAGCAGTTGATCCCTGACTTTCCACTCCTTCCCGATCAGACGATGGCTCGCAGCGGTCAGACCCCACGATCAGTAAGTGATCACCGAGCCTGTGGATAAGTGATAACTTGTTTTCTACAGACATCCCCTTTAAGTAATGGAGCATGCCAGCAGAGAAGGTGGGAGGAGGCGCTGGTTACAGGGGAAACTTTACCTTTGGAGGCCGCATTTAGGGCATGTGAGGGGCGGACACTTCCCATATTCATCATTACTGAACCCCCGCTCTGTGCGGCTCTTATCTGAGCTGCAGGAGACGCAGCAGTTACTAATCAGCCGCTCTCTGTTCACTTGCAGCCGTCCGAGCTCTGCTGTGCCTGTTAGGGGTGAAGTTCGGGTCCTTCAAGGCATCTACTATGCAGCCTGCGCAGCAGATCACAGCCCGAGCACAGCGTCTCCGGGTAAATCTCCACCTTGTGAGTTGCTTCTTGTGCAGCAGCCCCATGCAAGTTGCTCTGCTCTCCTCGGCCAGCTCCTGCTGAATACTGAGCTCCTCTGCCCAATCTAGGAGCTCAATAGCCCTGATCACGTAAGTGGTAGCCCAGCGCTGCTGGATCAGATTTACAAATGGCAAACTAATCAGCCCTAGGTATTTCTAATATGTGCAGAGCAGGCGACATAAGTCTGACCGGTGTCCTCATAGACCTTTCCTCAGCCGGGGTCTAATAGGAGCAGTAAAATGGCCGTCATGGGGTCCATTGTTAGATCTCAGCTGCCATAGAAACTCATTGGCACCATGATCATGCCTCCCTCTCCTGTCTAAAGTGCCTAAATGCTGTGGAAGCCCCCTACTGTGTCATACAATGGATTAAGCTGCCAGGATCAAGGTTGGCTCCACTGTGGGCAGCTGAGGCAGGAGCAGGACTGTGTTACACAGCCACACTTCTGCCGCAGATCTTGTAAGGACCTGCCTGATGATAATGTGTCCTATAGAGCAGGTCTTGGTACCGGACTGCCCTGTACATATTTACCACTAGCTGGGAACCAGTTACTTACAAGGTCTAGTTTCGAATGTGTTTCCAGGATCTGTAGTTATCAGCATTTTATCCTTAAGGCCGAGTTATAATATCACTGTAACACTCTCGCCCTGTACTTGTATACCTGCCCTGTGTGCTGCACAAAAGTATATAACAAAATGTGTGTACACAGATATCTCCTGAATGGTATTACTGCTAGATCTCCTGTACATAGAAATATGAGGTTCTTAGCGCACATTTTGAGCAAATTGTGCGAGCCCATCTGCCAACGTCAAGGCGACCTCTTCAGATGGGTCCCTACACTAACATTACACTAACTTACTAACTGGGACTAGTTTTTTGTATTACTATTATTACCACCATTTTTACTATTTATTATTATTGCATTAATGCAATTAATTGTAACTGTTATAAAACGAATTAAAAAAATGTAATTCTAATTTTTTTTTATTAATCTTGTGATTCTAATAATGGGATTACTAAAATCCCTATGCCTAAAGCTGTTGATCCAGAAGAAGGCAAAAACCCCAGGACACCTTCAGCCAATTTGTGTCACAGGGGAAAAATTCCTTCTTGACCCCGGGAAAAGGCGATCAGTCCTAGGACCCTGGATCAAACCTAATAATGTTATTACAAGTTATATAATATTACACTAATTATTGTACTACTGGAGTTATTTTAATTTGTTTTCATAAATCTATTTGATATGGTTATTATTACATTGTGCTATCTTATTACAGTATTATTCTTCTTTCCTTTCACTACTAATACTGCCCTATACCTACAGTGTTGATCCAGAAGAAGGCAAAAACCCCAGGACACCTTCAGCCAATTTGTGTCACAGGGGAAAAATTCCTTCTTGACCCCGGGAAAAGGCGATCAGTCCTAGGACCCTGGATCAAACCTATTAATGTTATTACAAGTTATATAATATTACACTAATTATTGTACTACTGGAGTTATTTTAATTTGTTTTTATAAATCTATTTGATATGGTTATTATTACATTGTGCTATCTTATTACAGTATTATTCTTCTTTCCTATCACTACTAATACTGCCCTATACCTACAGTGTTGATCCAGAAGAAGGCAAAAACCCCAGGACACCTTCAGCCAATTTGTGTCACAGGGGAAAAATTCCTTCTTGACCCCGAGAAAAGGCGATCAGTCCTAGGACCCTGGATCACACTGCTATTCTACCTACTACTATTACTACTGTTATTTTATTACTTTCTTACTATTATCACTAGTATTATTACTCATATTACACTAATACGGATATACTACCACTATATTACTACCATCCATTTCCCCCTAGGGATCTTAAGGTGCAGTTCTGTCCTCCTCCTCCTATTCTGTCCTCCTCCTCTTCCATCCTCCTCCACTTTCGTCCTCCTCCTCTTCCGTCCTCTTCCTCTTCCGTCCTCCTCCTCTTCTGTCCTCCTCCTCTTCCGTCCTCCTCCTCTTCCGTCCTCCTTCTCTTCCGTCCTCCTCCTCTTCTGTCCTCCGCCTCTTCCGTCCTCCGCCTCTTCTGTCCTCCGCCTCTTCCGTCCTCCGCCTTTTCTGTCCTCCGCCTCTTTCGTCCTCTTCCTCTTCCGTCCTCTTCCTCTTACGTCCTCCTCCTCTTCGGTCCTCCTCATCTTCCGTCCTCCTCCTCTTCCGTCCTCCTTCTCTTCCGTCCTCCGCCTCTTCGGTCCTCCGCCTCTTCTGTCCTCTGCCTCTTCCATCCTCCGCCTCTTCCGTCCTCCGCCTCTTCCGTCCTCCTTCTCTTCCATCCTCCTCCTCTTCCGTCCTCCTCCTTTTCCGTCCTCCTCCTCTTCTGTCCTCCTCCTCTTCCGTCCTCCGCCTCTTCCGTCCTCCATCTCTTCCGTCCTCCGCCTCTTCCGTTCTCTTCCTCTTCCGTCCTCCTCCTGAGACGTAATAAATAGCATTAAAGCTGCAGTAATTATTTATATTATATATACACACTGCTCAAAAAAATAAAGGGAACACTCAAATAACACATCCTAGATCTGAATGAATGAAATATTCTCATTGAATACTTTGTTCTGTACAAAGTTGAATGTGTTGACAACAAAATCACACAAAAATCATCAATGGAAATCAAATTTATTAACCAATGGAGGCCTTGATTCGGAGTCACCCCCAAAATTAAAGTGGAAAAACACACTACAGGCTGATCCAACTTTGATGTAATGTCCTTAAAACAAGTCAAAATGAGGCTCAGTATTGTGTGTGGCCTCCACGTGCCTGTATAACCTCCCTACAACGCCTGGACATGCTCCTGATGAGGTTGCGGATGGTCTCCTGTGGGATCTCCTCCCAGACCTGGACTAAAGCATCCACCAACTCCTGGACAGTCTGTGGTGCTACGTGATGTTGGTGGATGGAGTGAGACATGATGTCCCAGATGTGCTCAATGGGATTCAGGTCTGGGGAACGGGCGGGCTAGTCCATAGCTTCAATGCCTTCATCTTGCAGGAACTGCTGACATACTCCAGCCACATGAGGTCTGGCATTGGGCACAACCCCCATCTGTGGACGTCTGGCCCTCATCCCACTCTCATGGAGTCGGTTTCTAACCGTTTATGCAGACACATGCACATTTGTGGCCTGCTGGAGGTCATTTTGCATGGCTCTGGAAGTGCTCCTCCTGTTCCTCCTTGCACAAAGGCAGAGGTAGGGGTCCTGCTGCTGGGTTGTTGCACTGCTATGGCCCCCTCCACGTCTCCTGGTGTACTGGCCTGTCTCCTGGTAGCGCCTCCAGCCTCTGGACACTACGCTGACAGACGCAGCAAACCTTCTTGCCACAGCTCGCAATGATGTGCCATCCTGGATGAGCTGCACTACCTGAGCAACTTCTGTGGGTTGTAGAGTCCGTCTCATGCTACCACGAGTGTGAAAGCACAACCAACATTCAAAAGTGACCAAAACATCAGCCAGAAAGAATTGGTACTGAGATGTGGTCTGTGGTCTCCACCTGCAGAACCACTCCTTTATTGAGTGTGTCTTGATAATTGCCAATAATTTCCATCTATTGTCTTCCATTTGCACAACAGCATGTGAAATTGATTGTCAATCAGTGTTGCTTCCTAAGTGGACAGTTTGATTTCACAGCAGTTTGATTTACTTGGAGTTATATTCTGTTGTTTAAGTGATCCCTTTATTTTTTTGAGCAGTGTATATTTTCTCATGTCATGTATTTACTACTAAAAGTAATTTCTTTCATTTAGGTTTCATTAAGTGTTTTACACCGACTATTACAGACTTATTGTTTCCCTGCACATTCAAGTTTTGTGTTTTCTTTGGGCATAGATCAGCTAATAGGCACTCAGGAAAAAAAAACAGATTAAAGATCTACAAACTCTCCCTTAAGACTAAGGAGCTCACTGATAGATTCTCAGTTAGCTAATTTTGCAGCCAGCAATAGACAGTGCAGCACAGATGCTACAGAAGGCAACATTTTTAATGAAACTCAATTACAGAAATCGATTTTAGCCCCAAATACTTGCATTAAAGTAAAAAAAATGGCCCCAAAGCTGGACAACCGCTTTAACTCCTTACCAACATCTGCCGTACATGTATGGTATAAGTCAGTAGCGGGTGTATGGAGCAGGGTCAGCTCGCCCCGTACATGGCAGATAATGGCTGTGACAAACAACCAGGACCTGCCTCTAACAGCTGCGAGTGGAGCGAAGATCTGCCCACCACTGTTAACCTGTTCAGTGCTGCTGTCAATCTCTAACAGCAGCATTAACAGCGCGCCAGCATTGGGACGCGTCGTTCCATACGCCCACCGGCACTCCTGTGACGCGATCATAGGGCGCCGATGGACTGCTATGACATCCGGGGGTCTGCTGAAGCCTCCGTGCCTGTCATCATAAAGCTTCATTTGGGCTGTAAAGAAGACCGTGGTTTTGCTATATGGAGCATTACTGTGGTATTGCTGTATATAGCACAAGCAATCAGATGATGTATACAAATACAGTGAAAAAAAGTATATATATATTTATTAAAACCCCACACGTTCAACTCACCTCCCACTAAAAATAAAGATAATAAAAATATACACATTTTGTGGTTTGGTCTCTTTCAGAGAAATACAATCTATCAAAATATAAAAAAAAAAAACGATCAGTGAACACAGAAAAAAATTCAAAAAGACAAAATTGCATTTTTTCGTTCGCCTCAATACTGCAGAAAATCCTGTAAGAAGCGATGACCATGACATATGTGTCCCAAAATGTTATCAATAAAGTCCTCTTGCCCTTCAAAAAATAAGCCCCCACACAGCTCCATCAACCCGAAAACTGAAAATGTTTCGGGTCTCAGAAAAAATGGTGACAGCATCAAAAAAAAGTTTTTTTCTTTTGCCAAAACTATTGGAGAAGTTTGGTCTTGCTGTAATCACACTGAGGAGTAGGATCCTATTACCAGGTCATTTTTACCACACAATGTGCGCCGTTAAAACCGTTCCCAGAAAAACAATGTCAGACTTTTTTTTTCGCACTTTTACTGCACTTGAAATGTTTTTCCCGTTTTCTAGTACTATGTGGTAAATGAATGGTGTCATTTATAAGGACAGCTCATCCTACAAAATAACAAGACCTCACACTATGTGGACAGATATCAAAAAGTTATAGTCCTTGGAAAAAGCGGAGGAAAAAACAGAAAAAAAACATAAATTGGTTATGTCGGGAAGGGGTAAAGCTGAAGAAACGCATGTAAGAGCAGAATATGGAGGAAGGTCAGATATCACAGACTGGTGGATACTACCTGCTCCATCGCTGGCAGAATACTCCACCCCCATGGTGTCCGCTGATATCTTCTCTTGTAGCAACGTCTCCAAACTCTATAAAATATCGGGAACAGTCAGCAGAGGGTTTGATGATTGGCTCATATTGGCGATATACTCAGGGGCATTACTGGGGCCAGGGAAGATTGGGAATGAATAGCGTATTGACTGTTAGAGATGTGATCTCTTCCATTAAAGGGGATGTCTAGTTGGAACAAGTTATCACTGATCTCTGGATAGGTGATGACCTGTCCCAGTGGGAGCACCCCTTTATTATGTGGTATATATGGAGGATGTGATATCATGCAGAGTTCTAGCAGTATTACACTTCGGTCTGTTCTGCGTGCATCTGGGCCATTCCCTATGGAGGAGCGGAGCTGGGGGTAAATATCAGGATTTCGTCGCTGGAGCCATCCAGATGGGAGATGTAACGAGTGCAGCGCCCCCCACTGGTGTCTCAGCGTATTATGTGTTGGGGAATAATAACTTATTGTCTGGTAAATGTGCTGATTCCTGTCAGTTGTGGTCGCTGAGTGCGTGTGACGGGATGTGGCTCCGTCCGTTATATTATATCACGTCTTATACCTATAATCTCTCGCTGATCGCAGGTGTCTGTCTTCACACTCAGATGAGAAGGAACAAACTGACGATATAGGACTTTTTTTTTTTTTTCCAAATTCAAACCGAGCAATCCTATTGGCCGAGTATGAATGCAGTTACCATGGTGACAGAAGTAGCAGCAGATTTAAAGGGACAAAACACTAATATTGTACTAAAGTGTATTTTATTATATATTTCACATAACTGACTGGGTACACCTTGGTGCGGGTGGGATGGCTTTTTTTAAATCAAAAACCATGTTTACTAAGTACCCTATATTATATATATTCACTATTGCTTTTTACTTACTTATAGCAGGGTATATGCTCATATTGTTTCTATCCTAAGTTTATCTATTTTCTAATAGAGACATGACCAGTCCTCTTTAGAATTTTATAGTGACCCCATTGAGGTCATGGACTGATATTGGGGATTGCAGAGTTGGGGCAAGGTGACAGGTGACAGTAAGTGACATCAAATGAAGGTTATGGTGCATACACAGTAAATCAGTTGTGTTATTCCACAGAAATGCTGTTCTATAAGGCTGTGTGCCCACGTAGCATTTTTCAAGCGTTTATGCTGCGGAATTTCCGCAGCGGAAACGCTTGTAAAACGCTAGGTAATCCGCACCCCATGGTCCCCAAGGGGATTCCGCATGTTCTATGCACATGCTGCGGATTTTTCCGCAGCGTTTATGCTGCGTACAAAAATCCGCAGCATGTCATTTAATTTTGCGGAAGTGCAGCGGAATTCCCGCCATTGACTTGCATTGAGACGCACAGAAACCGCGACTGTACATTTTTACAAGTGGCTTCTATGCGTCTCTATGTGCGGATGGTACCCAGTTCTGGAGGAGAGGAGACTCTGATCCAGACCTGGGTACCAATGTACCTGTAAAAAAAAGAATAAAATAACAAATAAAGTTTATATTCACCTGTCCGGCGTCTTCTCTCTGAATGCCAGCAGCGCTGAAGGACCTTCGGTGACGTCACAGTCATGTGACCGCAGGCCCTTCACCGCTCTGTCTCGCGATATGCCGGCAGCCGGGAACCAGCCAGGAAGCAGCGCTGCAGCCACGCCGGGGCCTCGGGGGTAAGTATAGCTTTATTTGTTTTAATTTTTGCGGTTCACACTGTATAAATCCATGCTGTTTCCATGGATTTATACAGTGTGACCTAGTTGTCAAGCACTTTCCAAGTGATGCTAATCGCCTGGAAAGTGCTTGTCAATCTGCATGCGGAAATGCATGTGAATCCGCATGTGGATCCGCATGTATTCTGCAGGAAAAACGCATGCACAATCTGCATGCACAATCTGCATGCGTTTTTTTCTGCCAGGGAGATGCAGAAATGCTGCAGAAATTTTCTGCTTCATTTCTGCATCGTGGGCACATAGCCTAAAACACAAAATATCTTCATATGGTGAGGAGTTGTGTTGTGTTTTCATCATTTACATTCTAGCGTGGTGATCACATAAAATGTAAAATTCCTATTAAATAATTACTGAATGACAGTAGCCTGTATCCCTGGAGGACAAGTCATTTACCGCTTCACCAGGTTTGATGTTCTAATGCATTTAGATGTTTCAGTATTTGTATATATGTATATATATTTTTTTCCCCTCTTAAGGGTATTCAAGCGCAGACAGTGACCAACTTCTTCCTCGCCTTTGAAGCACAGCTTTCAATTATTCCTGTCGTAAACAAGGTGAAAAGCTTAGAGCCGAACACTATCAGACTCCTTCAGTCCCGCAGCAGGTAAATCTGTGAACATCGCCGGCACTCCTGCTGTTCCTAGCACCGATCCCTCTATGAGCGGCTGTGCAGTAATGAAGGCAGGATTCACCCCAAACTTGCTCGTCTTTTTTTTCGATTTCCAGTTCTGGTAATTAGTTATACACATGTGTATATCCAGTGGTCAACTCACAACCTGTGTATGGAAAATGAATTGTTTGCTGTATGCATCGCATTTGTAGGATGCACACTGTTCATTTCATTATGGAGCGGAGTAGGAGGAGACTTTCATTACTGTTCCCTTTACTTCCTCCCTGCTGATAGGAAATGCCATGCTGTTTGCTTGTGTCCTGTGATTACAGCAGCCTGCAACAGTTTTCAAGCGTGCACTTCCCGGCTCAGGCATCAAGCAGTAAATGATAAAATTAAAACGCTGCTATCCCTTTGTTAGTCACTTTTTTATCTTCTTCCCCTTCTACGAATGCTGTAGTCCGTTATTCTAGAACTGCTCTGAAAATGATTCTCTCTGGAGTGTTGGGATTTGGGTTTAGGGTGGGTTAGGGAATTGAAGTTCAGATACTTTGTTCATGTTTTATACTATGGAATTACTATGTCATGTATGTTATTTGAAAGATGGAAAATTTGTATTTGGAGTTTTTCAATAAAAATTATTTGATTAAAAAAAAATCATGAAATTAAAATTCCTCCCGTTCTTGAGACAGAATAGGATTTTTACTAAGAGGTAAATTGCACGTTCCTTGTTTTACAGGCACTTTACATTTTTGCTAGTTTTGTGCGATTACACAATCCCTTTTAAAGGCCAGTGCCAGTTGTACATCTCTCCCTAAACTCTTGTTCAGCACTATATTTTATGCCAGTTTTATTATATGGTTTCTAGATTTTGTCCAGCTTTGATAAATAATTAGTATTTATACTTTTGCTTTTAGGCTGCGTGCCCACGTTGCGGATTACAAGCGTTTTTGATGCGGAATTTCCGCAGCGGAAATGCTTGTAAAACGCATGGTAATCCGCACCCCATGGTCCCCAAGGGGATTCCGCAAGTTCTATGCACATGCTGTGGATTTTTCCGCAGCTTTTATGCTGCGTTCAAAAATCCGCAGCATGTCAATTAATTTTGCGTTTCCGCAAGCGGAATTGCCTTGTGCAATGCATTAAGAACGCAAGGCAATTCCGCATGTGGAATACGCGAGATAAACGCACGAAAAACGCGCGATAAATGCGTGCGGAATTTCGCATGCGTTTTTCCGGGAGAGGACTTGCAGAAATGAAGCAGAAATTTTCTGCTTCATTTCTGCAACGTGGGCACATAGCCTGAGGCTGAGTTCACACGATGCGTTTTTCATGCGTTTCCGCGGCATTTTTGCAGTTGCGTAAACGCCGCGGAAACGCATGAAAAACGCATGGTAGAAGGGCAACAATGTTCCCCAATTGAAATCCGCATGTGCAGGTTTGCCTTGGTTAAAACTGCACAATCCTTTACTGGACTGGTCTACTAATGAGATTAAGTCTTGGAGTCCTAAGTGCTATGATAAATGTTGTAATGGTCGCATTGCGGCTGTGGAAAAAGGGGAATTATCTGTACCTATTCAGGATTTTTGGAAGGTTTTTTCAGAGGAGGAGTCGCAAGTTTTACCTCCTCATAGGGACTATGATTGCACCATTGAGTTTGTTTCTGGAGCTACTCTTCCCAAGAGTCGCTTATTAAATCTGACTATCCCTGAAAGAAAGGCCTTGGAGGAATACATACAGACGAGCTTGGCTGCTGGTCACATTAGACCTTCTAAGTCGCCTGTGGCCGTTGGATTTTTCTTTGACGGTGGTTTACGTCCATGTCTGGACTTTCGTGAAATTAATAAGATTACCGTACGCAATTCCTACCCATTGCCGTTAATTCCAGACTTGTTTAACCAGTTAGTGGGGACCAAGTGGTTCTATAAAATTGATCTCCGGGGGGCATACAATTTGTTACGAATGAAGGAGGGTGATGAATGGAAAACTGCTTTTAACACTCCGGTAGGTCATTTTGTGAATCTGGTGATGCCCTTCGGTCTTACCAATGCACCCGCGTTTTTTCAGAACCTTATTAATGACATCCTGAGACCTTTGATTGGCAAGAATGTGGTTGTGTATTTGGATGACATTCTGATTTATTCACCAGATCTGGATTCCCATTGGCAGAGCGTACGTGAGGTGTTGCAGTTATTGAGTGATAATTCACTTTTTGCTAAGCTGGAGAAATGTGAGTTCGCTGTGCAGAGAATTAGTTTTTTGGGCTACATTATCTCCAGCGAGGGCTTTGAGATGGACCCGGTGAAAGTTCAGGCTGTGCAGGAATGGCCTAGGCCTATTGGTTTGAAATCGATACAGAGATTTTTGGGTTTCGCCAATTATTACAGGAAATTCATTAAGAATTTTTCTATAATTGTTAAGCCACTGACTGATCTCACCAGGAAAGGTGCGAATACGGTCCAGTGGACTACTGAGGCCATTGAAGCTTTTGTGTATCTCAAGGAGAGGTTCAGTTCTGCCCCCATCCTTATGCAGCCTGATGAGACCAAGCCTTTTTTGGTCGAGGTTGATGCTTCTTCGGTGGGGGTCGGTGCAGTTTTGTCTCAGGAGAACAAGGATGGAGTACATCCCTGTGATTTTTTTTCAAAAAAATTTTCAGAAACCGAACTTAATTACGATGTTGGTAATCGGGAATTGTTGGCTATTAAACTTGCGTTTGAACATTGGCATAATTTCTTGGAAAGTGCTAAATTTCCTGTTCAGGTTTTCACAGATCATAAGAATTTGATCTATCTGGATGCTGCCAAACGCTTGAATGCCCGTCAAGCTAGGTGGGCACTTTTTTTTTCTCGGTTTAATTTTTCTGTTACCTATATCCCTGGTACTAGGAATGTTAAAGCCGATGCTTTATCTCGCAGCTTTTCCCCCATGGTTGGTACCGAGGAGGAGGAGAGCATTTTACAGGAAGGAGTTGTGGTAGCAGCATTAGACTCTGTTTTGGAAGAAGGGATTCTGAAAGCCCAAGAGGATGCCCCATCTAACACTCCTCATGGGAGATTGTTTGTGCCTAGAACCTCTAGGAGAGATTTGTTTGTGGGGTATCATGAGTCTCGGTTGGCAGGTCATCCAGGAATTTCTGGGACTAAGAGACTTATCAGTCGCAGTTTTTGGTGGCCCGGGTGGCAGAAGGAAGTCATCAAGTGGGTGCGTCAGTGTACGGTGTGTGCTAGGTCAAAGGCTTCCCATACCCCTGCTGCGGGGTTGCTTTGACCTCTGGAGGTTCCTAGTGCGCCTTGGACGCATTTGGCAATGGATTTTATTACTGACCTTCCTGTGTCCGAGGGTTTCACTGACATCTGGGTGGTCATGGACCGTTTTAGCAAGATGTGTCATTTGGTTCCATTCATTAAGCTACCATGCGCTAAGACACTCGCTAAGGCGTTTGTTAAGGAAATTGTCAGGCACCATGGCGTTCCCACCGACATTGTTTCTGATAGGAGACCTCAGTTTGTGGCTCGCTTTTGGCGTGCTTTTTATGACAGGTTGGGAGTCCATTTGTCATTTTCGCCTGGTTATCATCCTGAGTCTAATGGACAGACTGAAAGAAAGAACCAGGATGTGGAACAGTTTTTGCGTTGATTTGTGGCAGACAATCAAGAGAGGTGGTCTGAGTTTCTGCCACTCGCAGAATTTGCTCTTAACAACCATACATCCTCCTCTGCTGGGTGTTCTTTTTTTGTTGTACTGGGAGACATCCGTCTTTTGGTTCGTTCTCCAAATTGCGGTCGGCGGTGCCGGAGGAGGAGAATTTTTCCGGTGATTTGGAGAGAGTTTGGACTAATGTACGTTGTAACCTTCAAGAGGCTAACAAAAAGTCCAAGAAGTATTTTAACAGGAAATGTAAAGAGGTTTTGTTTACTGTGGGTGACATGGTTTGGTTGTCCTCAAAGAATCTGCGATTGAGGATTTCCTCTAAAAAATTGGGTCCGAAGTTTGTGGGGCCTTTTAAGGTGCTTCAGGTGGTTAACCAGTCTGCTGTTAGGTTGTAGGTTCCCTCCTCCTGGAAGATTAATCCTGTGTTTCATGTTTCCTTGTTCAAAAAGGCTGATGTATCGGATAGGGAGGCCACTGTCACAGTTCCTCCGGTGGTGGAAGACGGCGAATATGAAATTTCTCGTATCCTGAATTCCAGAGAGCATAGAGGGAGATTGCAGTATCTCGTCGCTTGGAAAGGTTTCGGTCCCGAGGAATAACTCCTGGGTTAAGGCGGATGATGTCTCTGCCCCTAGACTTGTCAGAGCTTTCCACAGGAGATTTCCAGATAGGCCTGGGCCTGGAGGATCCGGAGGATCCTCATAAAAGAGGGGGTACTGTTAGAACCCTCCTGTTTGTTTTTGTTTCTATCTTGTGTTTTGCGGTCACGTGACCATCTTCCTATTTATTCCAGCTCCGCCCTTCTGGCCTTGCTAGACTTCAGTGTTGTTTAGACTGTCTTTCTAGCCAGGTGCTTTTGTGCCTATCTATCTCTAGTTTGCTTGGTCCTCTGGACCTCTAGTACTTTTGTCAGTTTTTCTTTTGCTCTGCAACAACTTCTGTTAGGAGGTGTCCCATTTTTGTCCCAGTCCTTAGTTCTTTTAGGGACCCCTTCCTTTCTCTATAGGTCTCCGTTCAGACTAGCCGAGGACGAAGGCGGGTCTGTTCACAAGGAACAGGTTGCCTGCTACAACGTAGGGACTCAGCTTAGTCTTACTGTGGGGATAGCTCTCCCCTTCTTTCCCTAGTTTATGTTGCAGATCATAATAATCTTGGATCTACTCATACTTAACAGACAGAACCTTCAGTGTTTCTCACTCACACACCACCTCCTCATCTCGCATCCTATCTGTCAGTGTTCCCCAAGGTTCAGTCATAGGACCCCTGCTCTTCTCCATCTACACCTTCGGCCTGGGACAGCTCATAGAGTCCCACGGCTTTCAGTATCATCTCTATGCTAACGACACACAGATTTACCTCTCTGGACCTGATATCACCTCCTTACTAACCAGAACCCCAAAATGTCTGTTCGCTATCTCATCCTTCTTCTCTGCTAGATTTCTAAAACTTAACATGGATAAAACAGAATTCATCATCTTTCCCCCATTTCACTCAGCCTCCCCATCTGACCTATCCATCAAAATCAATGGCTGTCCACTTTCCCCAGTCCCACAAGCTCGCTGCATCAGAGTAACCCTGGACTCTAACCTCTCCTTCAAGCCACATATCAAAGCCCTTTCCTCCTCCTGCCGACTCCAACTCAAAAACATGGATTCGCATATTCCTCAACCATGAATCTGCAAAAACACTAGTGCACGCCCTCATCATCTCCCGCCTCGACTACTACAACCTCCTGCTCTGTGGCCTCCCCGCTAACACTCCCGTACCCCTCCAATCTATCCTAAACTCTGCTGCCCGACTAATCCACCTGCCTTCCGCCTACTCCCCGGCCTCTCCTCTCTGTCAAATGCTTCACTGACTCCCCATTGCCCAGAGACTCCAGTTCAAAACCCTAACCGTGGCATACCAAGCCATCCACTACCTGTCTCCTCCATACATCTGTGACCTAGTCTCCCGGTACACACCTACACGCAACCTACGATCCTCACAAGATCTCCTTCTCTACTCCCCTCTTATCGTTTCTTCTCACAATTGCATACAAGATTTCTCCCGTGCATCCCCCCTACTCTAGAACTCTCTACCCCAAAACATCAGACTCTCGCCTACCGTGGAAACCTTCTAAAGGAACCTGAAAACCCACCTCTTCCGAAAAGCCTACAACCTGCAGTAATCATTGCTCCACCACACCGCTGCATGACCAGCTCTACCCTCACCTACTGTATCCTCACCCATCCCTTGAAGATTGTGAGACATCGCAGGTAGGGTTCTCTCTCCTCCAGTACCAGTTTGCCATTGCGTTTTTGTTCAAGATTTTTGCAATTGTGTTTGCTATGTATACCCCCTTTTTCACATGTAAAGCACCATGGAATAAATGGAGCTAGAATAATAAATAATAATAATAATAATAAAGTGCCACACACAGTGTCCTGGTATCTCATCCATGCTCTTTCTATTTTATCTTTCATTTGCAGAGATATTAGCAATGAAAGTATTTGGCGCCTAATGAGTTAAAAAAAATTAAGTCCAAGTAGATGTTATCAGAGTTTTCACTGGGGGTGCGAAATTCTTCTCCCTGCATGATGCTGACCAATTATAAGCAGACGACAACACTGAAAAGAAAGATGATCACATCCCCACCATAGCTTAGAGCAGATTTCTCAGTGTCTAAGATGTAAGGATACAGACCTGGTCTCCTGGGCTAACCTCCTGAATGATTATAGCACACAACTGACTAATACCTTTCAGTTAAGGTCTCTGTGGGTGAAGGGGCAGCACAAGAGAGTTTAGTTGTGCAACATTACAAACCTTTCTAACAGCTTTCCTCCTCTTATGGCACTCTCACCTCTGCTGTTCTGCGCCTATCCCAAACTGCCTGTCCAGAAATGAGAGCACAGTGTCAGTATCACACTTAGATCCGTTGTGCTCAACTTGTACTCATTCTGCAGTGAGATTAGAGCAGACTGTCATTGCATTTCACCATAGAAGTAACCCAGAACACACTGCTCCTGTGTGAGGTGTAATAACAGCCTAATATCACTGCAGAAAGAATACAAGTTGCTTGAGCACAGAAGACATAAGTGTGATACTGGCACACTCCATAATCAGGAGAGTCAATAAAAGGGTTTGTAATGTGACACAGAGAAACTCAGCTGTGCGGCTCCTTCCTTGTCTTAGAGCTGTTATCTCTGCTTTCTAATCATGCAGAAGGTTAGACCAGGAGATCAGGACTCTCCATCATTACACATCTTAGGCTAGGTTCCCACGATGAGCTTTTGGTGAGTTTTTGATGTTGCAGAATTTCTGCACCCATTAAGATAGGTTACTTGCATTATTTCTAAAATATGCAGCGTAAAAACTTACTAAAAACTCATAGTGAGAACGTAGCTTTATACCCTAAGAAACCCGCTTTGAGCTATGGTGGGGGCGTGTTCTTCTTTTCTTTGAGTGTTGCTGCTTGCTTATGATTGGTCAGCATCATACAGGAGAAATCTGCAGCATATTTAAGGATTTCTCACAAGCCTCATTCGGGTAAGGCTGAGTGCCCACGTAGCGTTTTTCAAGCGTTTATGCTGCGGAATTTCCGCAGCATAAACGCTTGTGAAACGCTAGGTAATCCGCACCCCATGGTCCCCAAGGGGATTCCGCATGTTCTATGCACATGCTGCTGATTTTTCCACAGCGTTTATGCTGCGTACAAAAATCTGCAGCATGTCATTTAATTTAGCAGAAGCGCAGCGGAAGCCCCGCCATTGACTTGCATTGAGACGCATAGAAACCGCGACTGTACATTTTTACAAGCGGCTTCTATGCGTCTCTATGTGCGGATGGTACCCAGTTCTGGAGGAGAGAAGACAATCCTCCAGACCTGGGTACCATTGTACCATTGTACCTGTAAAAAAAGAATAAAAAAACAAATAAAGTTTATATTCACCTGTCCGGCGGCTTCTCTCTGAATGCCGGCATCGCTTGAGGACCTGCGGTGACGTCACAGTCATGTGACCGCAGGCCCTTCACCGCTCTGTCTCGCGATATGCCGGCATCCAGGAACCAGACAGGAACGAGCGCTGCAGCCACGTCGGGCATCAGGGGTGAGTATAGCTTTATTTGTTTTCATTTTTACGGTTCACACTATTTAAATCCATGCTGTTTCCATGAATTTATACAGTGTGACCTAGTTGTCAAGCACTTTCCAAGTGATGCTAAAATCGCCTGGAAAGCGCTTGTACAATCTGCATGCGTTTTTTCTGCCAGGGAGATGCAGAAATGCTGCAGAAATTTTCTGCTTCATTTCTGCATCGTGGGCACATAGCCTAAATGCAAAAAGGTAAATAAAATTACCAAAATTTCCACAACAAAAGTGTAGCTCTACCTACAGCGTATTCACACCCAGACTATAAGATTATGGCCGGTCTCTGGGTGGGTGTTTTTTTACACAGTAGTCAGAACCTACAACATTGTGGTGCCGTGCATTACATGGGCTATACTAAGGGAGTGCCTGTCAGCATAGAGCGAATACGTCCATATACCGACCAGCAGAAAGTGTAAGAGAAGAACTATAGAAGGATGGACCATAGTGGAGCATTCCGGACTGGAGCAACATAAGGAGCCAAAAGGCTTCCCCCCGGTATTCCATGCTATGTGCTTCTTATAAAGAGACATCTCTCCATAGACCGCCTCTGTGAAGACCACCCCCTTATCCAGATGATACATTCTCACTTCCACCATATATAATGCAGACTGGCCATTTTTTTTTTTTTCAGAAAATCCCCAATTTTGGGTCGTCAGCTGTAAAAGAAGAAATGCTTTACACCAGTGCTGGGAACCTATGGCAGCGTGCAGAGGGGGCAGCAGAGCCCTCCTGGGGGGCACCATGGCCGCAGCACTAGCGCTACTGGATCGGGCCGGCGGGGAGAACTCTGAGCCGCCGAGTGCCGGCACCAGCTCCGCCACTGCAGCTAGATGTGCGATCTCTCTCGGACGGAAACACATCGAGCTGAAGTGTATTGCAGCGCACGAACTAGCCAGGCCCGTACGCTGCAATACACGCTGCCGGCCAATCAGAGGCCAGCGGCTGCCGGCCAATCAGAGGCCAGCATGACGTCGGCCGGTCAATCAGAGGCCAGCGGCTTCCGGTCAATCAGAGGCCAGCATGAATTCGGCCAGACAATCAGAGGCCAGCGGCTTCCGGACAATCAGAAGCGGCTGCCGGCCAATCAGAGGCCAGGGCTGCCGGCCAATGAGAAGCCAGCATGACGTCGGCCGGTCAATCAGAGGCCAGCATGAATTCGGCCGGACAATCAGAGGCCAGCATGACGTCGACCGGTCAATCAGAGGCCAGCGTTTGCCGGCCAATCAGAGGCCAGCATGACGTCGACCGGCCAATCAGAGGCCAGCGGCTTCCTTCCAATTAGAGGCCAGCATGAATTCGGCCGGCCAATCAGAGGCCAGCGGCTTCCGGTCAATCAGAGGCCAGCATGACGTCGACCGGTCAATCAGAGGCCAGCGTTTGCCGGCCAATCAAAGGCCAGCATGACGTCGACCGGCCAATCAGAGGCCAGCGGCTTCCTTCCAATTAGAGGCCAGCATGAATTCGGCCGGCCAATCAGAGGCTAGTGGCTTCCGGACAATCAGAAGCGGCTGCTGGCAAATCAGAAGCCAGCATGACGTCGGCTGGCCAATCAGAGGCCAGTGTCCGCTGGCCTCTGATTGGCCGGCAGCGTGTACTGCAGCGCGCACGGACCTGGCTAGTACGTGCGCGGCAATACACTTCAGCTAGATGTGCCGACTACAGGAGAGGACGCTGCGCGGGAGAAGAAGGAAGGTGAGGAGGAGGGTTTATTATGTGTTTTTTTTTTTTTTTTTTAATATGCGATGCACAATGGCTGGGGGGGAGAGGGAGCATGTATACCAGGACTGAGGGGAGGGCCAGCATATATACCAGGATTGAGGGGAGGGCCAGCATATATACCAGGATTAAGGGGAGGGCCAGCATATATACCAGGATTAAGGGGAGGGCCAGCATATATACCAGGATTGAGGAGAGGGCCAGCATATATACCAGGATTGAGGAGGGCCAGCATATATGCCAGGATTGAAGGGAGGGCCAGCATATATACCAGGATTGAAGGGAGGGCCAGCATATATACCAGGATTGAAGGGAGGGCCAGCATATATACCAGGATTGAAGGGAGGGCCAGCATATATGCCAGGATTGAGGGGGGGCAGCATATATACCAGGATTGAGGGGAGGGCCAGTATATATACCAGGATTGAGGGGAGGGCCAGGATATATACCAGGATTGAGGGGAGGGCCAGGATATATACCAGGATTGAGGGGAGGGCCAGCATATATACCAGGATTGAAGGGAGGGCCAGCATATATACCAGGATTGAGGGGAGGGCCAGCATATATACCAGGATTGAGGGGAGGGCCAGCATATATACCAGGATTGAGGGGAGGGCCAGCATATATACCAGGATTGAGGGGAGGGCCAGCATATATACCAGGATTGAGGGGGGGAGCATATATACCAGGATTGAGGAGAGGGCCAGCATAAATACCAGGATTGAGGGGAGGGCCAGCATATATACCAGGATTGAGGGGAGGGCCAGCATATATACCAGGATTGAGGGTAGGGCCAGCATATATACCAGGATTGAGGGTAGGGCCAGCATATATACCAGGATGTGGGTGAGCACATTCTTTATTTCTGCAGTCTCTTACCCCTGCTCCTGTCTGTGGCTGCTCTATGCTGCCCTCGTCTGCTCTTTGTATCAGTTGTTTGTATCAGTAAAACCTCAATATTTAGGATAAATTGCCGTGTTGGCACTTGGCGATAAATAAGTGGGTTTTGGATTGCAGTTTGGGCACTCGGTCTCTAAAAGATTCGCCATCACTGCTTTAAACCAATCAATGTGCAAATATCAACATTTTTGAGAAAATACAATACATTTGATCAGATGTCAAAAAATATTCCAGAAAAAAAAAATTGTGATCAGAAATCATAAAGAAAAATTAACTCTTTAATACCATTTTTACCAAAAATACATTGTAAAAAAAAAGAAGTGTAATTTTCTACAGTACAATATTTATTTCTATTTTTCTCAAAAGAATTTTCATTTTAGTCCCCCCAAAAATTGAAAATCAATGTAAAAAGTGTATTTTAATACAATAAAAAAAATCAGGGTAATTGTTCAGTTGTATTGCCAGTTTTACAGCACGACCCGTAGCGATTTACGATCCCACAGGCCGATGAGCTACAATCTTCCTGAGAAAGGATTCATCAATGTATCAGATGCTTTCTTGCATGTTTCTACATGGAGCAATACACATATGTTCCATGTCCCTTCCTCTAAGAAACCTTCAATGAACCCTGATAGGATCTACAGAGAATAGACAAGACGTCCTTTACAGTGTTACACACTTACTCGATACTCAGTCTAATTTCATCATTCATTTTACTTTCTGCTTATAAATGCATTCATTAAAATAATGAATATCTGCATTGAGGACAGTAGAAGAACGAGTTTGTGTTTGTTCATCAAGATGCATTATCTTGGTCTCGTCTTGGCACTGTTAACTGTTGGTAGGTAGGCAGAGTACTGGAGAGGTTGCTCCCGTCGTTCAGAGAGTTGCTCCGGTGCGGTGTTCTGTTGGTAGACTGACCGCTTTGTTGGTTTGCTATCAGGTGGTGAATCATATCGGTTATGAGATTGAGTTTATGATCCATTTGAGTTACCTACAAATGTATAAAAAAAAATTCAAACAAAGAGAATAGCATAGATACAGACCACACTCCATACACATTTCACACTACCCGTGAGCGGTGCCTGATATTGTAGCTTATCCCTAACCAAATCAATGGGGCGCTGAGTTGCAATACCAGACACACCCCATGGACAAGAGAGGCACAGTTTTGGGGAGAAATAAAGTAGATAGATCCTTTAATGCAATATTGGTTAGCCATTTAGACATTGTTGTTTTAATTGAAAACTAGAGTTGGTGCGATTCATTTCGCAGCACTCGGTCCATCGGCCACGTCAGTAATCTTTGGATGCTGGACAGGAGCCTCAAGACCTGCCTTCTACCTTCCAAGATTCCCTGCTTCTCTTCTGATTAGCTGCATCTTTATGGTTACAGCATGATGCATATGTGACATTGCATCAGGCCGGCTAATCAGTAGAACAGCTGTGGATGCCGGGATGTAGGAGGTGGTTCTCAGGGCTCCGATGCAGCGGTCACAGATTATGGATGTGGCTGATGCACTGGGTCCTGCGAATTGACTCGCACCAACTCTATTGGAAACCTTTGTCAGATTGAACTACTTAATGAACTCAGAAAGAGCTTTCTGTCCACATCCATGAAAGTAGTAGCCAACACTTAAAGGGGTTTTCTACTACTCGGACATCTCCTTCTCCATATATATATTTTTGCCCTCAGTAAAATAATAACACCTATACTCCCCTCCAGTGTTCCAGCCATGTCGGCATTGGCTCTCCTTGGAATCACGTGACATTGTTATGTCAAGTGATCCCTGCTGCCAATCAGCGCTGGCTTCACTCTTCCTGCCTCCAGTTATATCACATGCCTGTACATCCGGAGGAAGTAAGACCAGCAACATCTCTCACTTCCTCTGGATGTATGCAAGTTGGCCAAAGGCGGGGAGAGTAAAGTCAGCACTGATTGCCCCTAGGAATCATGAGACATAATGTCATGCTGTCACGCAAGGTGTGGGAAAGACTAAGTGCAACACAAAGGGAAAAGGGAAAGGGAACCCAGACTAGGGAAAGTGGGGAGTGGAGAACTCCTAGGCTGATCTAGTGTCACCCTGTCTCCACTAATGTCCCTTTATTGGTTCTTCACCAATCGCCGCACGCGTACCTCAGCCTGTCTATCCCTGGCATTAGGCTCAGGCTAGGGAACAGAAAGGATGAGCACTAGTTGATCCCCACTGAACACTAAAGACAACAATGGGGGACAAACAAGGGAAAATCGCTTAGCTTTACTCGACTCCAGACAAATGCGCACACGTTATCTAGCACCAGAGAGGAAGAAGTACTGCTCTTGCTCAAGCCTTCACAAGGGGCAATGAATATCGCTGGCACCTCCCTCTGGCTCACAACAGGTATTTATACATCCAGGCCAGGGTGTTAATTAGCCGGAAGGAAGCTAGCCGCTGGGTCCTAGAGATACATATTCTAAGAAGTTGTCTGTAAGGCCAAATGAAGAGATCTCCTGCAACCAACTGCAGGATGACTGTCTGTCACTTCTGACACACCCATGACACACGCAATCCCCAGGAGAGCCAGTGCAGACACCGCTGGAATAGTGCTGGCACTGGAGGTGAGTATAGGTGTTATTATTTTACTGGGGGACACACATATGGATTGAGAAGGTGTTGTCTGAGTAATGGAAAACCCCTTTAAGCCTCCATACACAATAGACTAAGCTAATAGTCTAAGGGGACATCCAGACTCTTCCCTGACAGATGAGGTCAGAGGAGGTAAAATTCAAACTGCCTGACCCTTAATGCCTGACCCTTTTGTTATTCAGGTGATAAGCTGCTGCCAGAGCCGTTTGGCAGTGATTTTTACAGTTCTCCACTTTGAAAACACATTAACATTTAACCAAGCCAAACCTTCTCGTGTATGAGAGTTGGGAGAGGTAGTGGACGGCCGAACCAGCAATCAACGTTCAGTTATTGTGTGTGGCCACCTTAACTTGTGTGTGCAAGTCACAGATGACCACAGGTATTTAGACTCTTTGCAGTGTATGAGCAGCGCTGTAGAATTGGTGTCTGGATGCACCATTATGTATTTTACACTTTTTCAGAGAGTGAGGAATATTCTGTATGTAGTATGTGGTAATTGTCTGTATATCCTGTACTCCATGTGTGTATGTGTAAGTAGTAGCTGTGCATAATATAAATATATATGGTTTTATCTTATTTTCTTACCTTGTCCTCGACACGGTTCAATCTTGACCCAATTGTATTAGAGCCTCGATCTTTCACTTTATCTGGAAATAAATAAAAGTAAAAAAAAGTCATTTTTAAATTTACTATTAGAAATTAGCATTTTTTGGGTCCACTGGCATTCAACCAAATTTGTGAAACCGTTTACGATTTACAGTTCAGAGAATATAACATGAGAAACGATTTACCTATTCTTCCACAAAGCGATGAAATATGGCATCCTTATTCTGGACAACCTCTTAAAAAAAAGGCTTTCCCATTGTTACAAATGACGGCATGTTGCTTGGATTTGCCATCATATGGTGTCAGATTATTACCATTACTATTGTTAATTTCTCTAAAACATAGCATTTATTCCATTTCATAGTGGTAGGAAGTGGAATCTATCCAGAAAGAAACAGCGGGGGCTTCCCCAATGACTGGTCCAGTCTGTAAGAAAGGAAAAAAATCACTGGTGTAATCAAAAAGTATTTTTATTGAAGAGAAATTCCACCTAAAACTTGCAAACTGTCTCTTCCAGTGCCACCTATTAGAAGTAGCAATCCTAAAAGTCAATATCAACCTTTTAACAAGCCTTGCCACATGATTTAGGATAAATGGCAAACTAGAATCTCAATTTGCAGCCATGGTGTTTCGGGGTGTTGCCCCTCAGCAGTGCAAAGCATGAGATCTGATTTAGCTGTGTGAGAGACTTCAGAAGGAAAAACTTTACCCCTTAGATCCCAGTGAGGAGAGTGAAATGCCAGAGTAAGGAGGCTTATAAACCATGCAATGGCTCCCCGGGGAGCTTATGAGCCTCCTTACACTGGCATTTTTTAGACAAATTATCTTACTTTTCCTCTAAGGATTCAATTTTCTTCCTTTTTTCTATTACTTTATCACTGTTGATGACTCCCACTGATTTGCTATAGCAATGAGATGTGCACATATATACATATATACAGTTGAAACCAGAAGTTTACATACACTATATAAAAAGACACATATGCATGTTTTTCTCAATATCTGACATGAAATAAGTATAAACCTTTCCCGTTTTAGGTCAATTAGGATTACCATCATTTTTAATATTTGCCAAATGCCAGAATAATGAGAGAGATAATGTTTTAAGGCATTTTTATTACTTACTGCAAAGTCAAAAGTTTACATACACTAAGATTACTATGTATTTAAACAATTCTGGACTGCCCATATGATGATGCCATGTGTTTGGAAGCTTCTAATAGTTTTTTGGGCAACATCTGAGTCAATTAGAGACACACCTGTGGATGTATTTTAATGCACACCTGAAACACACTGCTTCTATGTGTAGCATCATGGGAAAGTGTAAAGAAATCAGCCAAGATATCAGGAAGAGAATTGTAGACTTGCACAAGTCTGGCTTATCCTTAGGTACAATTTCAAGATATCTGAAGGTGCCTCGTTCATCTGTACAAACAATTATATGCAAGTACAAACAAGATTGGAATGTCCAGCCATCATACCACTCAGGAAAGAGACGGGTTCTGTGTCCCAGAGATGAACGTGCTTTGGTCCGACATGTGCATATCAACCCCAGGACAAAAGCAAAAGACCTTGTGAAGAGGATGGCAGAAGCTAGTAAGATTGTCAGAGTGACAATTCACAGTGAAACGAGTACTGTATCAACATGGGCTGAAAGACCACTCTGCCAGGAAGAAGCCATTACTCCAAAAGAAACATAAAAAATCCAGATTAATGTTTGCAAATGCACACAGGAACTAAGACCTTAATTTTTGGAGACATGTCCTGTGGTCTGATGAAACTAGAATTTAACTTTTTGTGCATAATGACCATCGTTAAGTTTAGAGGAAAAATGGAGAAGCTTAGAAGCCTAAGAACACCATTCCAACTGTGAAACACGGGGGCGGCAGCATCATGTTGTGGGGTTGCTTTGCTGCAAGAGGGACTTGGTGCACATCACAAAATAGATGGATTCATGAGAAAAGAAGATTATGTGGCAATACTGAAGCAACATCTCAAGATATCAGCCAGGAAGTTAAAGCTTGAGCAGAAATAGGTCCTCCAAATGGACAATGACCCGAAGCATACTGCCAAAATGGTAACAAAGTGGCTTAACCCCTTCATGACAAAACCAATTTTTTTTAAATCTGACCAGTGTCACTTTATATAGTAATAACTCTGGAATGCTTCAACATATCCCATAGCTTTCGAGACTGTTTTTTGTGATGCATGATACTTTATAATAATGGTAAATTTAGGCTGATATGGTTTGCGTTTATTTATAAAAATATCAGAAACTTGGCAAAAATGTTTTAAAAATTGCACTTTTCAAACTTTGATTGATTATGCCTTTAATCCCAATAGTCATACCACACAAAATCAGTAATAAATAACATTTCCCTCATGTCTGCTTTACATCAGCACCATTTGTAAAATGTTGTTTTATTTTGTTAGCATTTTAGAAGATTTAAAAATGTAGCAGTTATTTTTCATTTTTTTCAAGGAAATTTACAAAACTTATTTTTATAGGGACCTGTTCAGTTTTGAAGTGACTTTGAGGCTGCGTGCCCACTGTGCGTTTTTCAAGCGCTTTTGCTGCGGAATTTTCGAAGCGAAAACGCTTAAACGCTTGGTAATGCGTGCCCCATGGTCCTCAATGATAACCCGCATGTGCTGTGTGTTGGTATATGCAACAGTTGTGGACTTCTTTGTTTGTGTGAAGGAGGACTTTATGCTGATCTGACAGTAGATGGCGATGTTGTGTAAAGTTTCCTTGTTTACTGTATTGTGAAAGAAAAAAAGTCTCTCTTGTATTTTCTATTTTGTTCTTACTTCCTGATGCAGTACTGTGTGACTGTGCGTTTTTTCCTTTACCTCATGTTCTGAGAAGTAAAAGCTTGTTATCCCATGTAATCTGCTTTGTGAAGTTTTATACTGCAACTGTGGGTCTCCAGAAGCTGTGCAACACTGTGCACATGCTGCGGAAATTTACGCTGTGGATTATCATTGCGGAAAAATCTGAAGCATACCCATTAATTTTGGATAAATTTTGGACTGAAGGCATCAAAACTATGAATTAACACATGTAGGATTATATACTTAACAAAAAAGTGTGAAACAACTGAAAATATGTCTTATATTCTAGGTTCTTCAAAGTAGCCACCTTTTGTTTTGATGACTGCTTTGCACACTCTTGGCATTCTCTTGATGAGCTTTAAGAAGTAGTCACCGGAAATGGTTTTCACTTCACAGGTGTGCCCTGTCAGGTTTAATAAGTGGAATTTCTTGCCTTATAAATTAGGTTGGGAGCATCAGTTGTGCAGAAGTCAGGTGGATACACAGCTGAGAGTCCTACTGAATAGACTGTTAGAATTTGTATTATGGCAAGAAAAAAGCAGCTAATTAAAGAAAAACGAGTGGCCATCATTACTTTAAGAAATAAATGTCAGTCAGTCCGAAAAATTGGGCAAACTTTGAAAGTGTCCCCAAGTGAAGTTGCAAAAACCATCAAGCGCTACAAAGAAACTGGCTCACATGAGGACCGCCCCAAGAAAGGAAGACCAAGAGTCACCTCTGCTTCTGAGGATAAGTTTATCCGAGTCACCAGCCTCAGAAATCGCAGGTTAATAGCAGCTCAGATTAGAGACTAGGTCAATGCCACACAGAGTTCTAGCAGAAAGAGAGAAGGACATGGAGTTTAGCGATAAAAAACATAATTTTTATTAATTCAATTTCTTAAAAACTTGCATACATAATTTAACATACAGTTTAAGATGTAAAGATGGGTACCCAGTGAGGGCTGAAGTGCCCAGGCGCACAGCACATACACAGGTCGCAGAGATCAGCTGCATTTATTGGACAAAAATGGGGCAGTACTTATAGCAGGCACTTTGCAGAGAGAAAAAAAAGGGGAAGGGGGGGGGGGGTTAAACATATATTGGTAGTCCATACAATATTACGTGCAGAGGTCCATGTAATCTCCCCAATGAATCATAAAGTGCAGGTGTCTTGCGCAAAGAAAAATAAATAATAATAGTAGTAATCCATTCAATGTTCCATGCAAAAGCTCTATGCAATAGATTACCCAGTAGATTGTATAATCACAGTCCCTGCAATAATGTGCCATTAATGACAGGTGAGATACCTATACATGGGAGCCCTCAGTAAAGAATGTATTAGGCATGCAATAAAAGCATGAATATAAGAGGAGCTTCCCCAAAAAGTAGAGAGTCAGAGAAACAGTCAGAAACAATGCATACCCATGTGTGTGCAGCCCGCACCAGGTCGTCAGCCTATCCCCGAACCCACGCTCTCGCCGTATGGCTTCCTCAGAGTTCTAGCAGCAGAAACATATCTACAACAACTGTTAAGAGGAGACTTTGTGCAGCAGGCCTTCATGGTAAAATAGCTGCTAGGAAACCACTGCTAAGGACAGGCAACAAGCAGAAGAGACTTGTTTGGGCTAAAGAACACAAGGAATGGACATTAGACCAGGGGAAATCTGTGCTTTGGTCTGATGAGTCCAAATTTGAGATCTTTGGTTCCAACCACCGTGTCTTTGTGCGACGCAGAAAAGGTGAACGGATGGACTCTACATGCCTGGTTCCCACCGTGAAGCATGGAGGAGGAGGTGTGATGGTGTGGGGGTGCTTTGCTGGTGACACGGTTGGGGATTTATTCAAAATTGAAGGCATACTGAACCAGCATGGCTACCACAGCATCTTGCAGCGGCATGCTATTCCATCTGGTTTGCGTTTAGTTGGACCATCATTTATTTTTCAACAGGACAATGACCCCAAACACACCTCCAGGCTGTGTAAGGGCTATTTGACCAAACTGAGAGTGATGGGGTGCTACGCCAGATGACCTGGCCTCCACAGTCACCAGACCTGAACCCAATCGAGATGGTTTGGGGTGAGCTGGACTGCAGAGTGAAGGCAAAAGGGCCAACAAGTGCTAAGCATCTCTTGGAACTCCTTCAAGATTGTTGGAAGACCATTTCCAGTGACTACCTCTTGAAGCTCATCAAGAGAATGCCAAAAGTGTGCAAATCAGTTATCAAAGCTAAAGGTGGCTACTTTGAAGAACCTAGAATATAAGACATATTTTCAGTTGTTTCCCAAATTTTTTGTGTTAAGTATATAATTCCACCTGTGTTAATTCATAGTTTTGATGCCTTCAGTGTGAATGTACAATTTTCATAGTCATGAAAATACAGAACAATCTTTAAATGAGAAGGTGTGTCCAAACTTTTGGTCTGTACTGTATATATATATATATATATATATATATATATATATATATATATATATATATATATATATATATATTAGAATCATTTATTTTTATTTCAGACATGTAGTTCATACACATTCTAAAATATGTACCGTAGATCTATATTCTTTCTATTTGAACAAAGGAAATGTTTGATGCCTAAAAGGAGTTTTCATAAGTGATCTCTTGAGCAGCTCAGAGCTGTGCAGTCTCCTTACTTCCTGATTTCTGGCAGGACGGGCTCTTCTCCCTGAGTGATAGCTCTGATGAGCAAGCACACAGCCACAGACAGTGAGAGCCTAGATACTGGGTGCAGGAATTGTGATTCTACAGGATGGATAAGAGCATCTCGTCAAAAGCCTAAAGGGAGAAGGCAGGGAGCAGCTAACTGGTGTATAGAAATGAATGGGCTGGACAGAGATAACGGTATGTTAGGAATTAACTTTTCTCCTGGAATGTGACTACTGCACACTCTCTACCAAGGTCTACTAGTGGCTGAACTCCAAGGAAATGAGCTTTACACTATGTAAGATAAAAGCTCTCATTGCAGGAGAATGACAGCAGATAGAAAAAGCAAGTCAGTGGCAAACTTGTGTATTTTCATGCTGTTTAACTAATTAAAGCAACTTAGTAACTTGAGAATACCTGTTTATTGACAAAGGTGTTATGAGACTTAATGAGGTTGTCTGGTTTAGAAACCACTTGCACATACTTGGGGCACTATACAGGTTAATAGTGGGGATTCTCCGTTGTAAACCTGAACCCATTTTATGCAGACTAGAGAGCAGTTACATGGAGTCATTCCCACTTTGAAGGTCCCAGTACTTCATTCATTACATAGTCAGCTTATTGATTTCACTGGATACTGTGCAGTACCTCCTGTTTCCTTTGGTGGCAGTGCAGGAGAATTAAATGCTTGTTGACAGATTTTTCAACAAATGGCTTATCGCCGAGATTGCCAGCAACAGATCATCCTTTAGTCAGCATATTGGGGCCCTTCTAACAAAAAGACATTAACTAATGCAGACATTCCTTTTAAGTACAAAGCATATGCCAGTATACTATCTGCAAAGTAAAAAATAAATACATTCTTAAGTGCTTAAAAGGAACGTGTCCTCTGTTGTTTAACCCCTATCTGCCCTACATGTATAGTGCATGTTGGGTGCGAGTGTGTGGAGTGGACTCTGCAACTCAACCCGCAATATACCTGCAGATTCCAGCTGTGTTATACTGCCGGTATTCGTCTGTAAAAGCCGCTATTAGAGCAGCTCTGGTTGCTGTTAACCCCTTACATGCTGCAGTAAATCCCTGACCATGGTAGTTAAGGTGCGATGTCCCAGAGGTTCACCATTTTGGATGCCCATGGGATGTTGCCTTCCACCCCCCTTCACTAAGTGAAAGTGCTGCTTATGGATTTCAGTGGCAACCATGAGCCTGCTGACCGCCCCCATGGCTGCCATGTTGGTACATGAAAAAGTGGGATTGAAACATCGTATATAACCCAAAAAATGTTATTAATGAAAACCTCAGCAATTAACAAGCCCTCATAAAGCTCTATCGACTGAATCTCTGAAATATTTTCACCATCAAAATAAAACTATACAAGTTTGATATCTGGTTTTTCAAGTTTGCTCGACATGAAGAATCATGTTCACAGGTCATTTTCACTGCACAATGAAACCTTAGAAACAAAACCCAAATACAATGAAAAACGCAATCCCATTTAACTTCGCTTGGAATTTTTGTTCCAGTTTTCCAGTATATTGTAGGGTAAAAAAAAAACAGCCCTCATACAGCTATGTCACACGAAAGGGGAGAAAGAAGGCGAGGAACAAAGAAAAAGCCCAAAAACTAAAACTGTCCATGGTGAGAAGGGATTACATTAAATTTACTTTAAATGTCATTTTTTTTAGATTTTCACTTTTTAACATCACAATCAAAAAAAACCAATCCTGAAGTCTTACAATTTTCACACTGGCCACTAGTCCTAAGAATAGACTCATTGTGAAGGAAGGGTGAGGAGGTGAGCTGTGACTCATTTAATGTGAATGGTGGCTACTTTATCTGCTTTATATAGAGGTGTCATCTTTCATTGTCATTTTCACTGATGATAATAAAACTGCTGAAAAATCTTCTGCATACAACAGGAAATATGAAACTAATTTTGGCCAGGGTGATAATTGCAGGATCTGTGGGTGTGTTTTTTTAGTTTAGATGGTTACTATAGTGAAAAAAAAGTAAAAAAAAAATAATAAATTTCATGTAAAAAGGTAATTTAAACAATTGGTTATTGTTTGATAACACATTCTCTTTAACTGCTCTTCTCTAATAAGATGGCAATATTGCACCGCTGCAAAAATAGGAAGAAGTAGTTTGTCAATTTTAAAGCAGCTTCTTGGAAACTAATGACTTAGTCATTGATATAACATCCTGACAAAATGACTGTTCACTGTCTGTTTCTGAGAAATTAATTCAAAGGTCACAACCGATATGGCTGCACTTCCTATTATCACTTTTGGAAAGACAGACAGTGGATAATGATTATTTCTATTATATATGATCTACGGTATATTCTGATTTGCTAAAAGTGAGATAAGTGACAAGTCTATTGGAAGTAGCAATCCTAAAAGTCAATATCGACCCTTTAACGAGCCTTGTCACATGACTTGGGATAAAAGCCAAACCAGAATCTCAATTTGCAGCCACGGTGTTTCAGGGTATTGCTCCTCGTCAGTACAAAGCATGAGATCCGATTTGACTGTATGAGAGGCTTCTCACTGGGATCTAAAGGGTCATTTTTCTCCTTGTGGAGATTGACATGCCTGGCATGCCAGTGTATATATAGATACTCGGCACTCAAATATTCAGAATGATAATGCAATTCTTTATTTCATAAAGAAATCCCAAAATTCAATGTAACGTTTCAGCCTTATGCAAAAGGCCTTTTTCAAACACTGAGACATAAATGAAACAGATAAAGAAATCAATATTACAAAATTAACACCACAATAGAATTTTTTATTTTATTTTTTTTATTATAAGAAAATAACATCCTGTTGTATTGTTGAAATCACTGAGATTTATTTAAATATAAAGACATTATTATATAATGTCAAATTAATGTGGGAATTCACTTACTTCATTCAAAATAAATTACAATATGACCAATTAAATTTCAATATCTCATATACAGTTGAAACCAGAAGTTTCCATACACTATATAAAAAGACATACAGTATATGCATGTTTCTCTCAATATCTGACATGAAATCAGAATAAACCTTTCCTGTTTTAGGTCAATTAGGATTACCATCATATGTAATATTTGCCAAATCCCAGAATAATGAGAGAGCGAGAATGCAGTAAGTAATAAAAATGCTTAAAACAAAGTCAAAACTTTCCATCCATTTCATTAGTATTTGGTACCATTGTCCTTAAAGTGAATGACTTGGGTGAAACATTTGGGATTTCCTCCCACAAGCTTCTCAATTTCTGCTTCATTTCCGCATGTCCTCTCCCGGAAAAACGCATGCGGAATTCCACGCGCGTTTATCCTGCGTTTATCGCGCGTTTTCCACATGCGGAATTCCACGCGCGTTTATCCTGCGTTTATCGCGCGTTTTCCACATGCGGAATTCCACGCGCGTTTATCCTGCGTTTATCGCGCGTTTTCCACATGCGGAATTCCACGCGCGTTTATCCTGCGTTTATCGCGCGTTTTCCACATGCGGAATTCCACGCGGGTTTATCCTGCGTTTATCGCGCGTTTTCCACATGCGGAATTGCCTTGCGTTTTTTATTGCATTGCAAAGGTAATTCCGCTTGCGGAAACGCAAAATTAATTGACATGCTGTGGATTATTGCGCGCATCAAAAACGCTGCGGAAAAATCCGCAGCATGGGCATAGAACTTGCGGATTCCCCTTGGGGACCATGGGGGGCAGATTACCTAGCGTTTCACAAGCGTTTACCCTGAGGAAAGTCCGCAGCATATACGCTTGTAAAACGCTACGTGGGCACATACTCTTAGGTCGGAATTTGGGCCCATTTCTCCTGACACAACTGGTGTAACTGATCCAGGTTTGTAGGTCGTCTTTCTCGCACCGGCCTTTTCAGCTTTGCCCATACATTTTCAATAGGACTAAGATCAGGGCTTTGTGATGGCCGCTCCAAAACATTGACTTTGTTATCCTTAACCCCTTATTGACCAATAGACGTCTTTTTACTGATCTGCAATATAAGAGACTAGCGTTCCCCGACAGGTGACTATCCTGTAGCGGTCACCTGTACATTATAGCGGACCACTTGCTGCATCAGCCATGATCAGTGTTGGCACAGACCATGGACGTTTAACCCCTTTGATTCTGTTGTCAATAGTGATTATAGAATCTAAATAGTTAACAGTGTGGGGGCTTCCTTTTAACTTTATCGGCACCTTGATATCTTGATTGTGTGGTCCTGATGTTTGCCTTGGCAGTTCATGGCCAAATAACTACCTTTAAAGTATGCCGGCTATAATTGCCTGTTCAGAAGTTATCAAAATCTAGATTGTAAAAATAAACTGTTTCATTCTTGTCATTCCACTTTCCATTACTTCCTGAAAAGAACCAGAAGGGTTAATGAACTATATGAAAGCAATTTTAAATACGTTGAGGGGTGCAGTGTTTAACCCCTTTACCCCCGAGGGTGATTTGCACGTTAATGACCAGGCCAATTTTTACAATTCTGACCACTGTCACTTTATGAAGTAATTACTCTGGAACGCTTCAACTGATCCCCCTGATTCTGAGACTGTTTTTTCGTGACATATTGTACTTCATGATTGTAGTAAAATTTCTTCGATATCACTTGCGTTTATTTGTGAAAAAAACGAAAATTTTGAAAATTTTGCAATTTTCAAAGTTTTAATTTTTATGCCCTTAAATCAGAGAGATATGTCACACAAAAGAATTAATAAATAACATTTCCCACATGTCTACTTTACATCAGCACAATTTTGGAACCAAAATAGTTAGGGAGCTATAAGGGTTAAAAGTTGACCAGCGATTTCTCATTTTTCCAACAAAATTTACAAAACCATTTTTTTAGGGACCACATCACATTTGAAGTCACTTTGAGAGGTCTATATGACAGAAAATACCCAAAAGTGACACCATTCTAAAAACTGCACCCCTCAAGGTGCTCAAAACCACATTCAAGAACTTTATTAACCCTTCAGGTGCTTCACAGGAATTTTTGGAATGTGGAAGAAAAAAATGAACATTTAACTTTTTTCACAAAAATGTTACTTTAGACCCAATTTTTTTTTATTTTCGCAGGGGTAACAGGAAAAAATGGACCCCAAAATTTGTTGTGCAATTTCCCCTGGGCACGCAGATACCCCATATGTGGGGAAAAACCACTGTTTGGGCGCACGGCAGGGCTCGGAAGGGAAGGAGCGCCATTTGACTTTTTGATTGTAAAATTTGCTTGAATAATTAGCGGACGCCATGTTGCGTTTGGAGAGTCCCTAATGTGCCTAAACAGTGGAGCTCCCCCACAAGTGACCCCATTTTGGAAAATAGACCCCCCAAGGCACCTATCTAGATGCATAGTGAGAACTTGGAACCCCTAGGTGCTTCACAAATTGATTCGTAAAAATGAAAAAGTTTTTTTTTTTCCACTTTTTCATTTTAACGAATCAATTTGTGAAGCACCTGAGGGTTCCAAGTGCTCACTATGCATCTAGATAGGTGCCTTGGGGGGTCTAGTTTCCAAAATGGGGTCACTTGTGGGGTAGCTCCACTGTTTAGGCACATCAGGGGCTCTTCAAACGCAACATGGTGTCCTCTAACAAATTGAATGGAAAATCGGCTCAAATTGTTAGCGGACACCATGTTGCGTTTGGAGAGCCCCTGTGTGCCTAAACATTGGAGCTCCCCCACAAGTGACCCCATTTTGGAAACTAGACCCCCCAAGGCACCTATCTAGATGCATAGTGAGCACTTGGAACCCTCAGGTGCTTCACAAATTGATTCGTAAAAATGAAAAAGTGGAAAAAAAAATACTTTATACGTTTATTTTTTACGCCGTTCCTCGTGCGGTATAAGTGATGAGATTACAGCGATACCAGAATCATATTGGGTTTTTATGATTGACAGCTGTCACACACTAAAAGACACATATTTTGTAAAATCTAGTTTTTGCATTGCCATATTTTGGCCGACAGAGTCATGTGACTGCTTGTTTTTTGCGGGATGAGTTGGCGTTTTTATTGGTGCCATTTTCAGGCATGTGACATTTTTTGATCGCTTTCTATTCCAGCTTTTGGGAGACAGAATAAACAAAAACCAACAATTCAGGATTTTTTTTTTTTGTTTTTTTTTATTCTGCTCCGGGTGTGGTAAAATTGATAAGGTAGCTTTATTCTTCGGGTCAGTACGTTTACAGCGGTACCACATTTATATTGTTTTTTATGTTTTGGCGCTTTTACACAATAAAAGAATAAAGCAATTCAAAAAAATATATTTTTTTATAAAATAGCTGAGAGCTGTAACTTTTTGATTTTTCGGATGATGGATCTGTATGGCAGCTTGCTTTTTGTGGGACGAGATGACGTTTTCAGCGGTACCATTTTTATTTATATTCGTCTGTTTGATCGCGTGTTATTCCATTTTTTGCATGGCGGTATGATGATAAAGCATTGTTTTTTGCTTTGTTTTTTATTTTTATTTTTTACCGTGTTCACTGAAGGGGTTAACTAGTGGAACAGTTTTATAGTCCAGGTCGTTACGGACGCGGCGATACCAAACATGTGTACTTTTATTGTTTGTTTTTTCATAATAATATTTATTGATGGGTACATTATATTTTTATTTTTAGTGGATTATTTTTTTTTATATATTTTTACAATTTTTTTTTTTTTTTTTTTTCCACTTTCTGGGAGTTTTTACACTTTTTTACTTTGTCCCACTGTGGGACTTTCACTTTGCGGGGGTTAATGTGCTGGGAGCGGTGCGGAACCACTCCCTGCACATAGTACCGGGTGTCAGCTGTGACAATCAGCTGACACCCGGCGGCGATCGCGCCCGCACAGCCTGTGTGCGCGCGCGATCGCGGTGACGTACTAATACGGGTCAGGCTCTTAAAGCCCAGGGCACAGACGCGTATTAGTACATCATGGGCTTTAAAGGGGTTAAAATGGTAACACTTTTGGGTGGTTTCCAACATATAAGACTCGCAGGCTAAGTGCCCACGAAGCAAAAATGCTCCAGATTTTTTCTGTATCTCCCTGGCAGGAAAAATGCATGCGGATTTTACATGCGTTTTTCCCGCCAGGTAGAAGCGTTTGTCAAGTGTTTTTGCATGCGGGTTGTCAAGCGCTTTTCCAAGCGATTTTAGCATCAGTTGGAAAAGTGCTTGACAACTTGGTCACACTATATAAATCCATGCAACCAAGTTAATAGTTAAAAAAAGAATAAAAATGGTAAACAAAAAAAACAAACATTCTACTCGCCTTCCGATAGCCCCCGGTCTCCTTCTCCGGTGCGTCCGGTGTCTTGGGCGGCTCGCGATGGTGTAAAAGGACTTTCCATGACGTCATTTAGTCATGTGACAGGTCAAGCGACCTCCGACATCAATGGTCACGTGACCTGTCACATGACTAAATGACATCATGGAAGGTCCTTTTACACCACCACGAGCCGCCGAAGACACCGGACGCACCATACAGGAGGGGCCATGAGAAGGTAAGTATAATGTTATTTTTTATTTTATTCTTTTTTATCTACAGGTACTATGGTACCCGGGTCTGGAGGAGAGTCTCCTCTTCTCCAGACCTGGGTACCAACCACACATTGAATCACTTAATATCCACATGTGTACATGTAGTCATTAAGAAATTATGCAATTCAATGGAAGTCAATGGCGGGAATTACGCCGCGTTTCCGCAAAATTAATGGATATGCTTCAGATTTTTCCGCAATGATAATCCGCAGCGTAAATTTCCGCAGCATGTGCACAGTGTTGCACAGCTTCTGGATACCCACAGTTGCAGTATAAAACTTCACAGAGCAGATTACAGGGGATAACAAGCTTTTACTTCTCAGAACATGGGGTAAAGGAAAAAACGCACAGTTACACAGTACTGCACCAGGAAGTAAGAACAAAATAGAAAATACAAGAGAGACTTTTTTCTTTTACAATACAGTAAACAAGGAAACTTTACACAACATCGCCATCTACTGTCAGATCAGCATAAAGTCCTCCTTCACACAAACAAAGAAGTCCACAACTGTTGCATATACCAACACACAGCACATGCGGGTTATCATTGAGGACCATGGGGCACGCATTACCAAGCATTTAAGCATTTTCGCTTCGAAAATTCCGCAGCAAAAACGCTTGAAAAACGCACAGTGGGCACGCAGCCTCAAAGTCACTTCAAAACTGAACAGGTCCCTATAAAAATAAGTTTTGTAAATTTCCTTGAAAAAAATGAAAAATAACTGCTACATTTTTAAATCTTCTAAAATGCTAATAAAATAAAACAACATTTTACAAATGGTGCTGATGTAAAGCAGACATGAGGGAAATGTTATTTATTACTGTTTTTGTGTGGTATGACTATTGGGATTAAAGGCATAATCAATCATAGTTTGAAAAGTGCAATTTTTAAGACATTTTTGCCAAGTTTCTGATATTTTTATAAATAAACGCAAACCATATCAGCCTAAATTTACCATTCTTATAAAGTATCATGTGTCACAAAAAACAGTCTCAAAAGCTATGGGATATGTTATTCCAGAGTTATTACTACATAAAGTGACACTGGTCAGATTTTAAAAAATTGGTTTGGTCACGAAGGGGTTAAGCCACTTTGTTACCATTTTGGCAGTATGCTTCCGGTCATTGCTCATTTGGAGGACCCATTTCTGCTCAAGCTTTAACTTCCTGGCTGATGTCTTGAGATGTTGCTTCAGTATTGACAACATAATCTTCTTTTCTCATGAAGTCAACTACGTATTTTGTGATGTGGACCAAGTCCCTCTTGCAGCAAAGCAACCCCACAACATGATGCTGCCACCCCCGTGTTTCACAGTTGGGATGGTGTTCTTAGGCTTCTAAGCTTCTCCCTTTTTCCTCCAAACTTAACGATGGTCATTATGCACAAAAAGTTCAATTCTAGTTTCATCAGACCACAGGACATGTCTCCAAAAATTAAGGTCTTTGTTCCTGTGTGCATTTGCATCTGGATTTTTTATGTTTCTTTTGGAGTAATGGCTTCTTCCTGGCAGAGTGGTCTTTCAGCCCATGTTGATACAGTACTCGTTTCACTGTGAATTGTCACTGACTAGCTTCTGCCATCCTCTTCACAAGGTCTTTTGCTTTTGTCCTGGGGTTGATATGCACATGTCGGACCAAAGCACGTTCATCTCTGGGACACAGAACCCGTCTCCTTCCTGAGTGGTATGATGGCTGGACATTCCAATCTTGTTTGTACTTGCATATAATTGTTTGTACAGATGAACGAGGCACCTTCAGATATCTTGAAATTGTACCCAAGGATGAGCCAGACTTGTGCAAGTCCACAATTCTCTTCCTGATATCTTGGCTGATTTATTTACACTTTCCCATGATGCTACACAAAGAAGCAGTGTGTTTCAGGTGTGCATTAAAATACATCCACAGGTGTGTCTCTAATTAACTCAGATGTTGCCCAAAAAACTATTAGAAGCTTCCAAACACATGGCATCATCATATGGGCAGTCGAGAATTGTTTAACCACTTTGCGCCAGAGCCTGTTTTTGCCTTAGCGACCGGGCCAATTTTTTCAATTCTGACCACTGTCAATTTATGAAGTAATTACTCTGGAACGCTTCAACGGATCCCGCTGATTCTGAGACTGTTTTTTCGTGACATATTGTACTTCATGATAGTGGTAAAATTTCTTCGATATCGCTTGCGTTTATTTGTGAAAAAAATCGGAAATTTGGCGAAAATGTTGAAAATTTTGCAATTTTCAAACTTTGAATTTTCATGCCCTTAAATCAGAGAGATATGTCACACAAAATAGTTAATAAATAACATTTCCCACATGTCTACTTTACATCAGCACAATTTTGGAACCAAAATTTTTTTTTGTTAGGGAGCTATAAGGGTTAAAAGTTGACCAGCGATTTCTCATTTTTCCAACAAAATTTACAAAAACATTTTTTTAGGGACCACATCATATTTGAAGTCACTTTGAGGGGTCTTTATGACAGAAAATACCCAAAAGTGACACCATTCTAAAAACTGCACCCCTCAAGGTGCTCAAAACCACATTCAAGAACTTTATTAACCCTTCAGGTGCTTCACAGGAATTTTTGGAATGTGGAAGAAAAAAATGAACATTTAACTTTTTTCACAAAAATATTACTTTAGACCCAATTTTTTTTTATTTTTGCAGGGGTAACAGGAAAAAATGAACCCCTAAATTTTTTGCGCAATTTCTCTTGAGCGCGCTGATACCCCATATGTGAGGGAAAACCACTGTTTGGGCGCACTGCAGGGTTCGGAAGGGAACGAGCGCCATTAGACTTTTTGAATGTAAAATTTGCTTGAATAATTAGCGGACGCCATGTTGCATTTGGGGAGCCCCTGATGTGCCTATACAATGGAAACCCCCCCACAAGTGCCACCATTTTGGAAACTAGACCCCTTAGGGAACTTATCTAGATGTGAGGTGAGCACATTGGGAGACATAATAAACAAATCAGTAGCAGGTGAAGAATTGGTTTTATTTATTTTTTACGCCGTTCCTCGTGCGGTATAAGTGAAGAGATTACTTTATTCTTCGGGTCGGTGCGATTACAGAGATACCAGATTTATATCGGGTTTTTATGACTGACAGCTGTAACACACTAAAAGACACTTTTTTTTGTAAAATCTAGTTTTTGCGTCGCCATATTTTGAGAGCTATAATTTTTCCATATTTGGGCCGACAGTCATGTGTCATGCTCCGTTTTTTATTTATTTTTATTACGTTGTGCACAGAAGGAGTTAATTAGTGTGACAGCTTTATAGCTCGGGTTGTTTCAGATGCAGCGATACCAAATATGTGTACTTTTTTTGTTTTTGCATAAATATACGGATTTATCGGTTTAATATTTTATTTATTTATTTTGTGATTTTTTTTTTTTTTAGTAGTTTGAAAACATTTTTTGTTACTTTTTTTTTTACATTTTTACTTAGTCCCTGTATGGGACATTAATTTTTATTTTTCTGATCACTGATCTCATGTAATGTAATAGACATATATTACATTACATGAGATCTTTGCTGACTGTTTCACAGTCAGAGTCTCCTGCCAGGCTTCAGCTGCAGGCTGAGCCTGGCAGGACACCATATATGGCAGATCTGGAGGCGGTCATGTGACCTCCAGCTGCCATAGCAACGTCAGGTCCTGGAAGGTATCAGGGGTCGTCGGAGAGGTAAGTAGAAGACCCCCTCTCCTCCTGCTGTCTTCTATATGCCGCGATCACTATAGATCGCGGCATATAGAAGACAGCAAAGGGTTAACATCACTGGGACCTGATCCAATCAGGTCCCGATCATGTTCCCTGTCAGAGCTATCGCTCTGCAACGCACCCGTAGCGCTTGCAGGACCCTCGGGGTGCTGAGCGCTGCGGGACCACCCACCGTTTTTGCACAGAGCCCTGGCAGCGCCGAAGTTTATCTACAGTGGGCGGTCGGGAAGTGGTTAAATTAAAAAAAAAAAAGTTTTCACAAAGTAAAATAGAGAGTTACCTTTTTATTATCATCTAGGACTGTGTTCATACTTTCTATCCCTAGCGTATCAATAGGTCCACCAAAGATAACCCATTTTCTTTCCGGGATCTCAGATAACGCAAACTCCCGGAAAGTATTAGCGACTATCCCATCGGTCCACTGCAAATGAAGAGAGGCATCAATAAAATTGCTCTTCCCATAAAATCCAATACAATCCCACAATTGAAAGGATTATTAAAGGGAACGCCTGGGATTATAATATTGATGATACACATGTATTGACTACACGTGGCCCCTATTGAAGTGAATGTGCCGGCACCGGGAGAGACCGCAAGTAAGTGATTTGCATATATGCGGTCACATGCCAACTAGAAGTGCGTGACCTCACTCAAAGCAAGTGTATTGAGTGAGGCCAGACACAGTCTAGTCAGAATGTGGCTGGAAGTATGCAAATTTATGCTAATTTCTGGCATAAATAATACAATTTGTTGCTTCCATGTCTGATGAGGAAAATAAAATTTTTGTGCAAACAGGGAGTAAGTCATAATAAAATGATTGCCCGGCAATGTATGGCTGGGGTCTATGTCTCTGAAGGAACCCCTTCTACCATGTCCATAAGCCATAAAAGGGGAGATTTTCCCATTTTCAGCAAAGGTATTAGTATTATAAACAATAATTCCAATCATAGACGAACCTCATGTGACACTGGATCAAACTGCCCGAACAGCTGCCCCATGGTGATGGCTTTAGGGTTCACTGTCCGGTAAATCACTTTTTCTTCTTCGCACCCTCGCTCACTCATAAGAGACAGCGTATCAGCGAGGACGTGGAGGACCTTCGTTTTTCCAGAGAACGGCTCTCCAACCAACATAAAACTGTACGGGATGAACAAAATGCAGCATGGTCCATTGTATAAAATGGAAACAGCGAAGAATAAATCCCCCGTCCCATGGACTTCTGTAGTTGCAGCTTACCCGTGTCTGACAATCATCATCTCATACGTCTGGATCATGTCCTCCAGGAAGACCTTCTCGGGCTGGATGTTGTGTCCAGCACAGCTCTCCTGTGCGCATTCCAGTAAATCCTGAGCAAAAGGAAGGTAAAATATTTCATCAGTCTGTTTACAGTGGATCCAATTAGAGGTGGGAGAATACATTTTCAGGACCCAGATCAGTATTCTGTGGAAGCTGGATGGGACCCCTGAGAGCCGCCTCTTAGCTGCCGGCATCCCCGGCTCCTCTTCTGATTATATGGCCTGGTGTACATCATGCTGCAACCATAACGTCATGCCAGGCCGGCTAATCTGAAGAAGAGCCAGGGGGCAGGAAGAAATAAGGTGGCTCTCAGGGGTCTCATTCAGTGCCCACCACTGACCTGATGTCACGCACAGTGTAGGAAAGACAAAGTGCGACACAAAGGGGAAGGGAGCCCAGACACTAGGGAAAGAGGGAAATGGAAACCTCCTAGGCTGATCTGCAATCACCCTGTCTCCCCTACCGACTCTATATTGGTTCCTCACCAATTGCCGCACAACCTATCCCTGTATTTCCTTAGCGCTTGGCCCTGGATAGGGAAGGGGGGGTGAGCACTAGTCGATCCCCACTGACAACTAAAGACAGCAAGGGGAGACAGACACAGGGGAAGTAGCTTAGCTAGAGTCGACTTCAGAAACATGGCACACACATCCTCTTAGCACCAGAGAGGAAGTAAGAACTGCACTTGCTCCAAGCCTTCACAAGGGGTCATGTGAATATCACTGGCACCTCTGTGTAGCAACCAGGAAGTATTTAAACACCAAGGCCTGATTGTCAATTAGAACAGGAGGGAGGTAGCCGCTGGGTCCTACAGTGAGACCGCTAAGAAGATGTGGCAGAGGAAATAAAATGCATAATTATATGCTTAATTGTAAAACACTGGGCAAAACTGTAACTGAAAAAGACCTGGGTGTATTGGTGGACGACAAGCTCAAGTTTAGTGGCCAGTGTCAGGCAGCTGCTCATGAGGAGAACATAATTTTACCTCTATACAAGTCACTAGTGCGATCACACTTAGAATACTGTGTACAGTTCTGGTCTCCGGTGTATAAGAAAGACATAGCTGAACTAGAGCGGGTGCAGAGAAGAGCGACCAAGGTTATTAGAGGACTGGGGGGTCTGCAATACCAAGACAGGTTATTACACTTGGGGTTATTTACTGTGGAAAAAAGAAGGCTTAGAGGTGATCTTATTACTATGTACAAGTATATGAGGGGACAGTACAAAGACCTTTCTACTGATCTTTTTACTCTGAGGCCTGAGACGGGGACAAGGGGGCATCTTCTACGTCTGGAAGAAAGAAGGTTTAATCATAATCACAGACGGGGATTCTTTACTGTAAGAGCAGAGAGACTATGGAACTCTCTGCTGCATGATGTTGTAATGAGTGATTCACTGTTAAAATTTAAGAAGGGCATGGATGCCTTTCTTGAAAAGTATAATATTACAGGTTATAAATACTAGATTCCTTGATAGGGCGTTGATCCAGGGAACTAGTCTGATTGTCGTATGGAGTCGGGAAGGATTTTTTTTCCCCAACGTGGAGCTTAGTGTTTGCCACATGGTTTTTTTTTTGCCTTTCTCTGGATCAACATGTTAGGCTATGGGTTGAACTAGATGGACTTAGTCTTCCTTCAACCTTAAAAACTATGTTACTATGTCTGTAATGCCAAACGAAGGGATCTCCTGCAACCAACTGCAGGGCGACAGTCTGTCACATCTGACGCACCCATGACACCTGGCCATTGGATCAGTCTCCTGCGAATCGATTCATTAATCTAAAAAAAAATGTCTCCATAACCTACAACTAAACTAGCGATAAATCACTCACAGATGTTTTAACCATTTTTTTTTCTACATCAGATCATCCTGCATTGGAGGTATAAGTGAGCCCCCTTACCTCTGGTGCCCCTGTGCAGCTGCCCAGGTTGCACTAATGGGACCGGACGATGAGTGACAAGGTCATGTAACCCAATTCCAAAGCAGTGGATCAGGATCGGGTGATTTCAATGGGATTGGTCTACCATCTACTGTGTATGGGGGCCTCATGACAGATTATGTTGGGGGACATAAAAATCGGGCGGTTGGAATTTAATCACCCGATCCTTACTTTCTGACCCTGAAATTAGCAGCTGCCATAAGATTCTGGCAGCGACTCTGTCATAGAGAACAGAGGAGGGAGCATTCCTGAATATGGGGGAGCCGGGAAAGATAACTGTCATCCAAATGATAGCTGGCCAGCTATATAGGACCTATCACTTGCCATTAATATGCAATTTTATTACCTGGTGTAAATGCCGCCGTTCTCCTGAATCCGGTGTTGTTTTTCTTTTGCTCCTGCGCCTCTCCATTCCTGAGATATAGCCTCTTTATAGAAATCTAGTTCATAATTTTTAATAGCCAAGTGGGCGTGGTCATCAAGTCCTCTCTGTGGGAGTCTTCAGGAAGGCCTTGCCCAGTTGGCTTAAAGGGCTAGAGGAGAGTGACAGATGTCAGGAACGGAGAGGAGCAGGAAGAAAAGAAAAACAATGCCGGAGTCAGGAGAACAGCGGCATTTACATATTTATGGCGAGGGACAAGTCCTCTTTAAGTCTTGGAAAACCCCTTTAAGACACTATTATATTTTAATACCTTATAGTCGGCTTTCGGAAGTTGAATGCCAGGGAACAGGTCACTGGTAATCCCATTGAACAGAGGAATATCAGGAGACAAAAATTTGGGTTCGTTTACATCCTTAATTGACCGCAAGAGCTAAATAGAATGAAAAAGGATTAAATGATAAAATAATTCATATACAAAATGACATGAAACAATATTAAAAGTGAAGAACCCCATTACAAAGGAGCCGTCAGTTCTTGTGGTATGTCTGTATTAGTAAAGAATAGTATTCTCCAAAAAATAAGGATGAAACCTCTTTTCCTAAAACTCTACATTGTATCGTCCCTCTGTTATACCTCCTGGAAATGTATGTGTAAATGATATATAATGTATATATAATCTATATAGGGGACAACCCTATACAATCTGACTGTGCCCAAACAGTGGTGACATTGTCAGACTGTGTAGGGGACTCGTTATTGACAGATTTCAATTAATTCCTACATTTCCAGGAATGATAAAAGAGGAATGGAACGCTGCTGAGTTGCACTAAAATATGCTGCAGAATTGTTTTTCCATAGGGAATACATGTGGCCTCTGTGTTGCACTGTTCATTGCCGGCTGCAGAATGAGTTAAGTGAGATACTGTCAGTGAACTCGTTTTTGCTGGCTGACAGGGAGTTTGTAAATGTTTTATCTGTCTTTTTCTGAGCTCCTCTCAGTTTATTTATGACCACAGACCTTATCAAAATTGAATGTGCAGGGAATCAAAAAGCCGGTGAAAGCCAAGCGATGCAACATTTTTAATAAAACCCAATTGTTAAAATGATTTTTAGCCTAAAATACATGCGATTAAGTTAAAAATCAAAACTGTCCCATAAGATGAACAAGCTACGTGTTTAACAACTATAGTTTTGACACTTTTGCACAGATGAGATCTAACAAGCCAGGAACAGTAATGTGCAGAAATTATTTGTAAGTCTCTGTCTGCTACTATAAAATCATACAGCTCTAATTTTTGTGATCCAAATGCTTCTCGGTAAGATGGTAATGCTATCCTATACGAGATGTAAAGCGACCAACAGTTCAGAACTTACAAGAATATCTTCATTTTCATGGGGGAATTTCAGCTTCAGATTGCCAGCAGCGGTCAGCACAGCCTTTACTGCACGCATCCCATAATCATAATGGAACTGGGACGAGAGCGGCTCCGAGCACAGCCGGTAAGTCATTACCATCTTCACCGAGAGAGGTTTAGCGTGCAGAAAACCGTAAGAATAAAGGCAGATCTCCGCAATCAGAGCATAGTTGGGGACCATCATTGGTACAGTCCGGAAAAGAACCTGAAATGCGCAAACCAGATGGGTCAGTCAACAAATGAAACTAAATTACTGTAAACTAGGCATAGAGCCGGGGAACCCATTATGTCCATTTACACTATCCTCCACCCCAGACCTAAAAGTGATGTGTCTATTCCACATCAGAGGAAAGTCAGTCAAAGTGTGGTTAAAGGGGTATTCCCATCTCCAAGATCCTGTCCCAATATGTAATAGGTGTAATAATAATAATGTTTGCAAATATCTCCAATTCGAAATGTAGTATAGTTCTTCTGATTAGCTATGTTGCTTACCCCCATGTGCAGGACATTGCAGTAGCTTAGGTATCCATGGTTACGAGCACTCATAGTAACAGTTAGTTACTTGCTAGTGGTCGTAACCATGGATACCTAAGCTACTGCTATGCCCTGCACATGGGTTAAGCGACATAGCTAATCAGAAGAACTATACTACATTTCCAATTGGAGGTATTTGCTATTAATATTATTATTACACCTATTACATATTGGGATAGAATCTTGGAGATGGGAATACTCCTTTAACACTTTCCAAATCTCTCTCCACACCTCTACTGTGTCCATTTTGGAAAATAGGAGAACGGGACATCAATATTAAGGAGCTTGCAGAAATGAGGGCATCCGGTGTTGTGATTATACATAGGAAATGTACAATCTCATATAGGTTTGGGGGAGAACAATCCCTTTGATGAAATCTTATGTTTCTTTTGTAAACTTAGTATTTACTTGAAAGTTTGTGAACCCCTCAAAAATTTCTGTATTACTGCATAAATTTGACTTAAAGCTACATCAGTCTGTGAGGTCACAAAGGAGCTCAAGGTAACCTCTAAGCAACTAAAGGCCTCTCCTCAGATTAGCTAATGTAATTGTTCATGAGTCCACCATCAGAAGGACAATGAACAACAATGGCGAGCATGGCAGAATTGCAAGGAGAAAGGCAATGCGATTTAAAATGTCACTGCTAAAACTCACCTGGGCACATCAATAGGTAACTGGAATAATGCTTTGTGGAAGGATGAGGCCAAGATAGAGATTTTAAGTGAGAAGCTATATGTTTGCAGAAAGAAAATACTGCATTACAGCATAAGAACCTCCTATCATCTATGAAACACAAAGATGGTAATCGTAACATGCTTTGGGCCTGTTTTGCTGCACTTGGCCAAGGACGGCTGCCATCATTGATGGAACAATGAATTCTAAAATCTATCAGCAAATGCTAAAGGAAAATATCAGGATATCAGTTCATGTACTGAATCTCAAGAAAACGTGGGTCATGCAGCAAGACAATGGCCCAAAGACACAAGTCGTTCTACAAAAGAATGGTTGAATAAACAAAGTTTTGGAATGGCCGAGTCATAGTCCTGAGCTTAATCCTATAGAAATGTTGTGGAAGGACCCGATGCAAGGCACTGGGACTCTTTACCTTGAGGTTATCCGGCAGCTCAGAACGTCCCGCGTAGCCAGGATTCATGGTAATGGCTACGAAGCAATTTGGGTTAAACTTCAGTTCTGTTCCTTCGAAGTTGAACATGTCCATCTTCATCTGGATGGCTCTCTGGATGCGGAGAATCTGTTGGGCCACCACGGACAACACCTCCAGCTCCATACGGTTAAACTCATCAAAACACGCCCATGCTCCCGATGATGCCAGCCCTTGGAAAAACTAAAAAAAAGTATATACAGTACAGACCAAAAGTTTGGACACACCTTCTCATTTAAAGATTTTCTGTATTTTCATGACTATGAAAATTGTACATTCACACTGAAGGCATCAAACTATGAATTAACACATGTGGAATTATATACTTAACAAAAAAGTGTGAAACAACTGAAAATATGTCTTATATTCTAGGTTCTTCAAAGTAGCCACCTTTTGCTTTGATGTCTGCTTTGCACACTCTTGGCATTCTCTTGATGAGCTTCAAGAGGTAGTCACCGGAAATGGTCTTCCAACAATCTTGAAGGAGTTCCCAGAGATGCTTAGCACTTGTTGGCCCTTTTGCCTTCACTCTGCGGTCCAGCTCACCCCAAACCATCTCGATTGGGTTCAGGTCTGGTGACTGTGGAGGCCTGGTCATCTGGCGTAGCCCCCCATCACTCTCCTTCTTGGTCAAATAGCCCTTACACAGCCTGGAGGTGTGTTGGGGTCATTGTCCTTTTGAAAAATAAATGATGGTCCAACTAAACGCAGACCGGATGGAATAGCATGCCGCTGCAAGATGCTGTGGTAGCCATGCTGGTTCAGTATGCCTTCAATTTTGAATAAATCCCCAACAGTGTCACCAGCAAAGCACCCCCACACCATCACACCTCCTCCTCCATGCTTCACGGTGGGAACCAGGCATGTAGAGTCCATCCGTTCACCTTTTCTGCGTCGCACAAAGACACGGTGGTTGGAACCAAAGATCTCAAATTTGGACTCATCAGACCAAAGCACAGATTTCCCCTGGTCTAATGTCCATTCCTTGTGTTCTTTAGCCCAAACAAGTCTCTTCTGCTTGTTGCCTGTCCTTAGCAGTGGTTTCCTAGCAGCTATTTTACCATGAAGGCCTGCTGCACAAAGTCTCCTCTTAACAGTTGTTGTAGAGATGTGTCTGCTGCTAGAACTCTGTGTGGCATTGACCTGGTCTCTAATCTGAGCTGCTGTTAACCTGCGACTTTTAAGAACCTAGAATATAAGACATATTTTCAGTTGTTTCACACTTTTTTGTTAAGTATATAATTCCACATGTGTTAATTCATAGTTTTGATGCCTTCAGTGCGAATGTACAATTTTCATAGTCATGAAAATACAGAAAAATCTTTAAATGAGAAGGTGTGTCCAAACTTTTGGTCTGTACTATACAATCAAAAGATGTCAGCAGAACATCGGTTGGAGTCAGTTTATTATCTGCAATGGAGCAGCTTAACATTGCATGTACCTTTGACATTGCTATGTAGTCCAAACCATCAGAGCAGTTAAAGACCACACACTGCACGGCCAGCGCCTTGGCCAAATCTTTGGTGGTCTCAGTTTTTCCTGTGCCGGCCGGACCTTCTGGAGCTCCACCAAGATTTAGATAAAAAGCACCGATCTACCAATGAAACATGAAAGAACTGGTATGAAATATCAATAAACTTTCTAATAAGTTTCATGCATCATACAAAAGTCAAAAAGATTTCTGAGCATAACCCATCACATCATAGCGGAGTCCGCTAGCATCTGTCAGTGAGCGGAGTGATGACCAGGCGTGGGGAGTCGCCCAGGTACTCATAGGTGGACTTCACATTGCAGTTGATGATTCGCACTCTCGCATTCTCATTCTCCCAGTAATAGCGGAGTTGGGCAAGCCACTGGAAGTCTGTTCATGAGAAACTCCTGAGCAATGTAGGAAAAGATAATCAACCTCTAAGACACTGCAGAATCACAAGGGAGAGTTTCTAAAGGGAAGGCAAATGCACATACATTATAGGACAAAACTCCTAGTCACCGAATTCTGCGTTTTTCATTTAGTCCCATTGCCCACGGTGTATAACATCCGGACTCTCAGCCCCCAGTTTATAAAATCCGGCCTCTCGCCTCCCCCGATGTATAACATCCGCCCCTTGCCCCTAGTTTAGTATAACATCCGTCCCCTTGCCCCCCCCGCCAGTGTATAAAATCCATCCCCTCAACCCCACTGTATAACATCCAACCCCAAGCCCTCCTTTGCATAACATCCGACCCCCAGGGTATAACATCCGGCCCCCAGCCCCGGTGTATAACATCTGCACCCTCGCTCCCTCCCCCTGGTGTATAACATCCGGCCTCTCGCCCCCCGGTGTATAATATCCGTCCCCTCGCCCCCTGGTGTATAATATCCGTCCCCTCGCCCCTGGTGTATAATATCCGTCCCCTCGCCCCTGGTGTATAATATCCGTCCCCTCGCCCCTGGTGTATAATATCCGTCCCCTCGCCCCTGGTGTATAATATCCGTCCCCTCGCCCCTGGTGTATAATATTCGTCCCCTCGCCCCGGTGTATAATATCCGTCCCCTCGCCCCTTAGTGTATAACATCCAGCCCCTTGTACCCCCAGTGTATAACATCTGGCCCCTCGCCCGTGGTGTATAATATCCGTCCCCTCGCCCCTCAGTGTATAACATCTAGCCCCTCGTACCCCTAGGGTATAACATCTGGCCCCTCGGCCTTGTATAACATTAAGACTCTCGCCCCCACCAGTGTATAACATCAATCCCCACGCCCCCCGGTGTATAACATCCGCCCTCCCATGCTGTGTGCTGTTACTAACATATGACAGAACGGCTGGTGGTGCAGAGCTCTCTGATACCAGCGCGGTCCTGTAATAGGAGCCACCGGGGTAACAAGTCTGGATATTACATTTCTTCCCTCCTAAATCTTCCTCCATCACATGTGAGTGATATTATTAAGGAGTAGAAGGAACATTACAGAGCGGGGTCACTGAGTGCTGAGGAGCAGAGGGCAGAACGCTTTCCTGACTCCATTGGTAACAACATCACCACAAACACTGCGCCCCCGCCAGGAGCTTCATGGCCGAGCAGCTGCATGCAGCCTTACATCACCAAGCACGATGCCGAGCGTCAGATGGAGTGGTGTGAAGCCGCCATCACAGGACTCTGGAGGAGACCTGTTCTGTGCAGTGACGGATCACACTTCTCTATCTGGCATCTGATGGACGAGTCTGGATTTGGTGAATGCCAGGAGAACGTTACCCTATTAACTGCATTGTGCCCGCTGTACAGTTTGCTGGTGGAGGTATGGCCTTGTTTTTAGGGGTTGGTCTAGGCCCCTTAGATCCAGTGAAAAGATATCTTAATGCTTCAGCACAAGACATTTTAAACAATTGCAGCTTCCAACCCTAAGGGAATAGAAGAGCAGAACTGTTTCACACACGTTCTCAACCTCAACCCCACTAAACACCTTTAGGATGATTAATTAGAAAAAATACTGCACAATGGCAGCATAAATATGTCACCGCAACATAGGGAAGAACAATGTCAGTCACACATCAATTACATTGCCATATGTCTGCTCAGGCTTAGAATGGCTGACCATTCAGAGAATGACATAATACCTACAAAGAAGCCGAACAAAAGGTCATTAAAGGAATTGACATAAAACCCCTTTATTAGTACATCCATGGTTATGGAAGGACACCGCACAGAGGAGGGCACACACACCATTGATAGAAAATATTACACACCGCACCTAGGCCATCCAAAACACTGACTATAAAGAATATCAACTGTGGCAATGAGTCATATACGGGGGATGCCGACACATACAGATACCAAAACATTCCTATACAGTTATATGAAAAAGTTTGGGCACCCCTATTAATCTTAAGCTTATTGTTTTATAAAAATTGGTGTTTTTGCAACAGCTATTTCAGTTTGATATATGTAATAACTGTTGGACACCGTAATGTTTCTGCCTTGAAATGAGGTTTATTGTACTAACAGAAAATGTGCAATCTGCATTCAAACAAAATTTGACAGGTGCATAAGTATGGGCACCCTTATCATTTTCTTGTTTTAAATACTCCTACCTACTTTTTAATGACTTACTAAAGCACTTTTTTTGGTTTTGTAACCTCATTGAGCTTTGAACTTCATAGCCAGGTGTATGCAATCATGAGAAAAGCTACTTAAAGTGGCCACTTGCAAGTTGTTCTCCTGTTTGAATCTCCTCTGAAGAGTGGCATCATGGGCTCCTCAAAACAACTGTCAAATGATCTGAAAACAAAGATTATTCAACATAGCTGTTCAGGGGAAGGATACAAAAAGCTGTCTCAGAGATTTAACCTGTCAGTTTCCACTGTGAGGAACATAGTAAGGAAATGGAAGAACACAGGGACAGTTCTTGTTAAGGCCAGAAGTGGCAGGCCAAGAAAAACATCAGAAAGGCAGAGAAGAAGAATGGTGAGATCAGTCAAGGACAATCCTCAGACCACCTCCAGAGAGCTGCAGCATCAACTTGCTGCAGATGGTGTCACTGTGCATCGGTCAACTATACAACGCACTTTGCACAAGGAGAAGCTGTATGGGAGAGTGATGCGAAAGAAGTCGTTTCTGCAAGCACGCCACAAACAGAGTCGGCTGAGGTATGCAAAAGCACATTTGGAGAAGCCAATTTCCTTTTGGAAGAAGGTCCTGTGGACTGATGAAACCAAGATTGAGTTGTTTGGTCATACAAAAAGGCGTTATGCATGGCGGCAAAAAAACACAGCATTCCAAGAAAAACACTTGCTACCCACAGTAAAATTTGGTGGAGGTTCCATCGTGCTTTGGGGCTGTGTGGCCAATGCTGGCACCGGGAATCTTGTTAAAGTCGAAGGACGCATGGATTCCACTCAGTATCAGCAGATTCTTGACAATAATGTTCAAGAATCAGTGACAAAGTTGAAGTTACGCAGGGGATGGATCTTTCAGCAAGACAATGATCCAAAACACCGCTCCAAATCTACTCAGGCATTCATGCAGAGGAACAATTACAATGTTCTGGAATGGCCATCCCAGTCCCCAGACCTGAATATCATTGAACATCTGTGGGATCATTTGAAGAGGGCTGTCCATGCTCGGCGACCATCAAACTTAACTGAACTGGAATTGTTTTGTAAAGAGGAATGGTCAAAAATACCTTCATCCAGGAACTCATTAAAAGCTACAGGAAGCGACTAGAGGCTGTTATTTTTGCAAAAGGAGGATCTACTAAGTATTAATGTCACTTTTCTGGTGAGGTGCCCATACTTATGCACCTGTCAAATTTTGTTTGAATGCAGATTGCACATTTTCTGTTAGTACAATAAACTTCATTTCAAGGCAGAAACATTACTGTGTCCAACAGTTATTACATATATCAAACTGAAATAGCAGTTGCAAAAACACCAATTTTTATAAAAAATTAAGCTTAAGATTAATAGGGGTGCCCAAACTTTTTCATATAACTGTATAGTGACCACCATCTCAATATGCAGAAATGACTACTGCCCCATAGACGTCATTGTAAGTACACCCCAAGATTGCTTTACTGTGACCAGATCAATTGTGTCCTATGAAAACTCAAAGACAAGAGGGGGGAATATAACATAGATATGGAAAGAACATAGGAATGGGGTGAAATGTATGAAGGTGCTCTGCATATTGAGCTGTGATATCTGTAGAGGGACGGACTCCATATTAACATCCTGTATATGGATTTAGAATAGGAGGCCATAAAAGCCCCTGTAGGTGTAATGTGGAGGGGGCACAATACCTTTCTCCATGTAGTGTATGATAAATAGAACATGGTATTGGAAAGTTTGGCGCCAGCCATGATGTTTGCACAAACCTGTTTGGATCATTTCCATGCCCACGTCACGAGCGTGCCCCTCTATGGTGACGAGAGCCCCCAATGTGCTGCGAGTCTGCTGGGACAATTTGCCTCCTCGCACAAGCTCCACAATATCATTTAGCTGGAGCTGCAGATTATCATAGGAGTTTTTCAGGCCCTACAAGAAGGATGTAACGGTGAAATCATCTGCAGAAACATTCATAGAACATACATATTGCAAGGGGGCTGAAATCTATACAGATTATAAGCTGCAGACTAGATTGAGAACTCCACAATATGCAGGCACTTTATAATGTACACAACAATTTTACAACATATCTTTATAGAAGTTGGAGATCTGGATTGAACCCAGAGCTCCAAATACCCAGATGTACCTCTATAAAACCCTGCCACAAACAGCATGGAAAACTCAATGCAGATGGATTCATTTTATGCTGGTATTATGGGAAATCCCATACAATGTCTTCCCTTATTGGTAGATATGACGAGAGTAGAGATGAGCGAATGGATTTGCAGGACTCTGGTCCAACAGTCGGGTCAGTATTCCACGGCCCCAGGACCGGAGCTCCATGAACCGGCATCTCCGGCTCCTCTTTTGATGTCGATGTCATAGTTGTGGTGTGAGGCACAAATGACATCACGCCTGGCCGGCTAATCAAAAGAGGAGCCAGGGATGCCGGCATGTAAGAGGCGTTTAGCAAGGCTCCCATCCAACAGCCACAGACTACTAACCTGCTCTCTTAGACCAAGGTCCTGCAAATTTAGTTGCTCATCTCTAGACAAGATGCATGAATCAATGCAAAATCCCAACAATACTATGGAGCCTTTTGGGTACCTTCAAGATATTGAGCCGCTGTACAACTGCAACCCCCAGGAGAAGACCCCTGGGCAAGAACAGTACATGGGCTCTTTGCAGTCTAATAACGTACTGTGAAAGAAGCTACTTGCATCTTTTGATGTGAATGTGGGTCCCCTTACCTCTGTTGCACCAATGGTATATCCGCCCCTGGAAACTCCTATAAGCTGCGTCCCTGGGTATCACAGTCTATTAGCAGGAGAACACATGAAGTCTGTCTATGAATGTATATATATGTATTTCTCCCAGAAAATTATTACAATTACACATGTTTTGTTGTTCACATGTTTATTTAATTTGTGTGTATTGGAACAACACAAAAAGAAGATATTGGTCAACAATTTTGGTTCTCAAGTCCTCAGACAGTTCTCTTTTCCTCTTTCTGTTCTCCCTACTTAGTGTGGCACGTAACAACGCAAAGATTGAGTCAACTTTTCCCCTTTGTATCGGGTTTCAGGTGTGATTTTCATATTGCCCACACCTGTTACTTGCCACAGGTGAGTTTGAATGAGCATCACAAGCTTGAAACAAAATTGTTTACCCACAATTTTGGAAAGATGCCAACAATTTTGTCCGGCCCATTTTTGGGGTTTTGTGTGAAATTATATCCAATTTGCCTTTTTTTCTCTGTTTTTTTTGTGTTGTTCCAATACACACAAAGGAAATAAACATGTGTATAACAAAAAATACACATGCAATTGCAATAATTTTATGGAAAATACTTCAAGGGTGCCAACACTTCCGGCCATGACTGTTTCTAGCGAAGCAACCTTGATCAGTAAAGGAGCTTATGCCGTACCTCTGGGCCACTGCCGATAGCTTCATGCCCTTCACTTGTCCAGAACATCTGAGACACACAGAGCACGACCTGTCCCGGCCATTCCCTCACCCAGTCTTTTCTTGCAGTCTCAGGGTATGCCTTTTAAAAAACAAAGTTAAATTACGTTGACAGAAACATTTAAGAGAGGGACAACCTTACTAGTATTATCTAGCAAATTCATTTCTACCGATTACAGGTAGAAGATCTGCTACCTGGCTCTATAGCAAGAGATACATCATCCACAAATCATTCACTGCCGCCAAATAATCTTATACAAATATAAAAGTACTAGATTAGTTCCAATTAATGCTTTTGGTCTGTAGGTAGATCCGTACCATTCGTGACCGAGCAATAACATCATGCACGCTCCTTACCATGACATCTTCCCCTTGGATGAGCCACTTCTCCACGGCCCCCCGAGCCTCGGAGGTGGAGATGGTCTGGATGAGCTCTACGCGTTCCCCCTCGGTGCTGTACATGGCTTTGATGTCCAGGTTAGGAAGGAACTCCAGCTTTGCGATGCCTTCAAAGCCCTTCTTTAGATGTGGTTGGACCCGCAGAGGATCTTTAGTCTCAGAGAGAATTTCTAGCATTTCGTCGTTGGACAGGAAGAAAAAGCTAAAGCGAAAATGCACAATATGATAAAGATGTCATTAAAGTATTGGGTCAGGAGCCATTTGTATTAGTGTCTATGTGAGAAAATAGAAAAGCAAAGCTTTAAAGTAAAGATTCAGTCCCCGTACACATTGGATTAAAAAAGTTTAAACCTGACGATTGCAGCAGGACCGGCCTACCCACTGATGTGTATGGGGGTCTCCTGACTCTCCCCCGATAGAGGATGTCAGGGCCAGAAGGATCGGGCAGATGGGATTTCAATACCCGGTCTTTTGGTTGTCAGGGGAGATAACCCGCTGCCGGAGGTGTCCAGTACCGACTTTCTCCTCTCTCCCCATTAAAAACACATGACTGTTCAGCAGAATATGTGGGAGTCAGGAGAAGTAGCCAAATAACCATTCAGACCACGGGTATCTCATATCTCATGTGTATGGCTAGCTTAAAGGGGCTATCCAGTTTTGGGAACTTTTTTATTTAACTGAAATGGGTATTCCCATCTCCAGGATTCTACCCCAATATGTAGTAGGCGTCATAATAATAATATTAGCAAATACCTCCAATTAGAAGTGTAGTATAGTTCTTCTGATTTGCTTTGTCGCTTATCCCATGTGCAGGGCATTGCAGTAGCTTAGGTTACGACCACTAGCAAATAACTGTCACTATATGAGTGGTCGTAACCATGGATACCAAAGCTACTGCAATGCCTTGCACATGGGGAAAGCGACATAGCGAATCAGAAGAACTATACTACACTTCTAATTGGAGGTATTTGCTAATATTATTATTATTACTACGCCTACTACATATTGGGATAGGATCTTGGAGATGGGAATACCCATTTAATTGCGAGTATTTGCGACAATTCAGTTTCATTAAAAATGTTGCACCGTTAGGCTTTTTGTTTCCTGCACATTCAGCTTTGATGTGATCTGTGGTCATAAATCGGCTAAAACAAAGTAGATAGCCCATAAGTAAGATTCCATTATATAGTTATAGAGACTGAAAAAAGGTCACATTCATTGACTATTGTGCCAATAGTTCATATTAAAAAAATAATTAGAACATACAGTTATATGAAAAAGTTTGGGCACCCCTATTAATCTTAAGCTTATTGTTTTATAAAAATTGGTGTTTTTGCAACAGCTATTTCAGTTTGATATATGTAATAACTGTTGGACACAGTAATGTTTCTGCCTTGAAATGAGGTTTATTGTACTAACAGAAAATGTGCAATCTGCATTCAAACAAAATTTGACAGGTGCATAAGTATGGGCACCTCACCAGAAAAGTGACATTAATATTTAGTAGATCCTCCTTTTGCAAAAATAACAGCCTCTAGTCGCTTCCTGTAGCTTTTATTAATATCCTGGATGAAGGTATTTTTGACCATTCCTCTTTACAAAACAATTCCAGTTCAGTTAAGTTTGATGGTCGCCGAGCATGGACAGCCCTCTTCAAATGATCCCACAGATGTTCAATGATATTCAGGTCTGGGGACTGGGATGGCCATTCCAGAACATTGTAATTGTTCCTCTGCATGAATGCCTGAGTAGATTTGGAGCCGTGTTTTGGATCATTGTCTTGCTGAAAGATCCATCCCCTGCGTAACTTCAACTTTATCACTGATTCTTGAACATTATTGTCAAGAATCTGCTGATACTGAGTGGAATCCATGCGTCCCCATCCATCCATCCTGGGTAGGTGTATATGCCCCGCCATCCATCCATCCTGGGTAGGTGTAGATGCCTCTCCATCCATCCATCCTGGGTAGGTGTACATGCCCCTCCATCCATCCTGGGTAGGTGTATATGCTTCTCCATCCATCCTGGGTAGGTGTATATGCCCCGCCATCCATCCATCTTGGGTAGGAGTAGATGCCCCGCCATCCATCCATCTTGGGTAGGAGTAGATGCCCCTCCATCCATCCATCCTGGGTAGGTGTATATGGTCCTCCATCCATCCATTCTGGGTAGGTGTATATGCCCCTCCATTCATCCATTCTGGGTAGGTGTATATGCCCCTCCATCCATCCATTCTGGGTAGGCATAGATGCCCCTCCATCCATCCATTCTGGGTAGGCATAGATGCCCCTCCATCCATCCATTCTAGGTAGGTGTAGATGCCCCTCCATTCATCCATTCTGGGTAGGTGTATATGCCCCTCCATCCATTCTGGGTAGGCGTAGATGCCCCTCCATCCATCCATTCTGGGTAGGTGTAGATGCCCCTCCATTCATCCATTCTGGGTAGGTGTAGATGCCCCTCCATCCATCAATCCATCCTGGGTAGGGGTATATGCCGCTCCATCCATCCATTCTGGGTAGGCGTAGATGACCTTCCATCCATTCATCCTGGGTAGGTGTAGATGCCCCTCCATCCATCCATCCTGGGTAAGGTGTAGATGCCCCTCCATCCATCCATCCTGGGTAGGTGTAGATGCCCCTCCATCCATCCATACATCCTGGGTAGGTGTAGATGCCCCTCCATCCATCCACCCATCCTGGGTAGGTGTAGATACCCAGGATGAATGGATGGATGGAGGGGCATCTACACCTACCCAGGATGGATGGATGGAGGGGCATCTACACTTACCCAGGATGAATGGATGGATGGAGGGGCAAGTGTAGATGCCCCTCCATCCATCCATCCTGGGTAGGGGTAGATGCCCCTCCATCCATCCATCCTGGGTAGGTGTATATGCCCCTCCATCCATCCATTCTGGGTAGGTGTCTATGCCCCTCCATCCATCCATCCTGGGTAGGTGTATATGCCCCTCCATCCATCCATCCTGGGTAGGCGTAGATACCTTTCCATCCATCCATCCTGGGTAGGTGTATATGCACCTCCATCCATCCATCCAATCTGGGTAGGTGTATATGCCCCTTCATCCATCCATTCTGGGTTTGCGTAGATGCACCTCCATCCATCCTGGGTAGTCTCTTTTGGTAGGTGTATATGCCCCTCCATCCATCCTGGGTAGGAGTATTTGCACCTCCATCCATCCTGGGTAGGTGTATATGCCCCTCCATCCATCCTGGGTAGGTGTATTTCACCCTCCATCCATCCATCCATCCTGGGTAGGTGTATATGACCCTTCATCCATCCATCCATTCTGGGTAGGCGTAGATGCCCCTCCATCCATCCATCCATCCATCCTGAGCAGTCTATTCTGGTAGGTGTATATGCCCCTCCATCCATCCATTCTCGGTAGGTGTAGATGCCCCTCCATTCGTCCATTCTCGGTAGGTGTAGATGCCCCTCCATTCATCCTGGGTAGGAGTATTTGCCCCTCCATCCATAGTGGGTAGGTGTATATGCCCCTCCATCCATCCATCCTGGGTAGGTGTATCGGCCTCTCCATCCATCCTGGGTAGCTGTATATGCCCCTCCATCCATCCATCCAGAGTAGGTGTATATGCCCATCCATCCATCCTGGGTAGGTGTATATGCCCCTCCATCCATCCACTCTGGGTAGGTGTAGATGCCCCTCCATCCATCAATCCATCCTGGGTAGGTGTATATGCCCCTCCATCCATCCATTCTGGGAAGGCGTAGATGCCCCTCCATCTATTCATCCTGGGTAGGTGTAGATGCCCCTCCATCCATCCTGGGTAGGTGTAGATGCCCCTCCATCCATCCGGGGTAGGTGTAGATGCCCCTCCATCCATCCTGGGTAGGTGTAGATGCCCCTCCATCCATCCATCCATCCTGGGTAGGTGTAGATGCCCCTCCATCCATCCATCCATCCTGGGTAGGTGTAGATGCCCCTCCATCCATCCATACATCCTGGGTAGGTGTAGATGCCCCTCCATCCATCCATACATCCTGGGTAGGTGTAGATGCCCCTCCATCCATCCATACATCCTGGGTAAGTGTAGATGCCCCTCCATCCATCCATACATCCTGGGTAGGGGTAGATGCCCCTCCATCCATCCATTCTGGGTGGGTGTATATGCCCCTCCATCCATCCATTCTGGGTAGGTGTATATGCCCCTCCATCCATCCATCCTGGGTAGGTGTAGATACCTTTCCATCCATCCATCCTGGGTAGGTGTATATGCACCTCCATCCATCCATCCATCCATCCATCCATCCATCCATCCATCCATCCATCCATCCATCCATCCAATCTGGGTAGGTGTATATGCCCCTTCATCCATCCATTCTGGGTTTGCGTAGATGCACCTCCATCCATCCTGGGTAGTCTATTCTGGTAGGTGTATATGCCCCTCCATCCATCCATCCATCCTGGGTAGGAGTATTTGCCCCTCCATCCATCCTGGGTAGGTGTATATGCCCCTCCATCCATCCTGAGTAGGTGTATTTCCCCCTCCATCCATCCATCCTGGGTGAGTGTATATGACCCTTCATCCATCCATCCATTCTGGGTAGGCGTAGATGCCCCTCCATCCATCCATCCTGCGCAGTCTATTCTGGTAGGTGTATATGCCCCTCCATCCATCCATCCATCCATCCATCCATCCATTCTCGGTAGGTGTAGATGCCCCTCCATTCGTCCATTCTCGGTAGGTGTAGATGCCCCTCCATTCATCCATTCTCTGTAGGTGTAGATGCCCCTCCATCCATCAATCCATCCTGGGTAGGTGTAGATGCCCCTCCATCCATCCATAGTAGGTGTAGATACCACTCCATCCATCCTTCCATCCATCCATTCTGGGTAGGTGTATATGCCCCTCCATCCATCCTGGGTAGGTGTATATGCCCCTCCATCCATCCTGGGTAGGAGTATTTGCCCCTCCATCCATCCATCCTGGGTAGGTGAATATGCCCTTCCATCCATCCTGGGTAGGTGTATCGGCCTCTCCATCCATCCTGGGTAGCTGTATATGCCCCTCCATCCATCCATCCTGAGTAGGTGTATATGCCCCTCCATCCATCCATCCTGAGTAGGTGTATATGCCCATCCATCCATCCATCCTGAGTAGGTGTATATGCCCCTCCATCCATCCACTCTGGGTAGGTGTATATGCCCCTCCATCCATCCATACATCCTGGGTAGGTCTAGATGTCCCTCCATCCATCCACCCATCCTGGGTAGGTGTAGATGCCCTTCCATCCATCCATACATCCTGGGTAGGTCTAGATGTCCCTCCATCCATCCACCCATCCTGGGTAGGTGTAGATGCCCCTCCATCCATCCATCGTGGGTAGGGGTAGATGCCCCTCCATCCATCCACTCTGGGTAGGTGTATATGCCCCTCCATCCATCCACCCATCCTGGGTAGGTGTAGATGCCCCTCCATCCATCCATCCTGGGTAGGTGTATATGCACCTCCATCCATCCATCCTGGGTAGGTGTATATGCCCCTCCATCCATCCACTCTGGGTAGGTGTAGATGCCCCTCCATCCATCAATCCATCCTGGGTAGGTGTAGATGCCCCTCCATCCATCCATGGTAGATGCGAATACCCCTCCATCCATCCATCCTGGGTAGGTGTATATGCCCCTCCATCCATCCTGGGTAGGAGTATATGCCCCTCCATCCATCCAGTGTAGGAGTATTTGCCCCTCCATCCATCCTGGGTAGGTGTATATGCCCCTCCATCCATCCATCCTGGGTAGGTGTCTATGCCCATCCATCCATCCTGGGTAGGTGTCTATGCCCCTCCATCCATCCTGGGTAGGTGTATCGGCCCCTCCATCCATCCATCCATCCATCCTGAGTAGCTGTATATGCTCCTCCAGCCATCCTGGGTAGGTGTATATGCCCCTTCATCCATTCTGGGTAGGTGTATATGCCCCTCCATCCATCCTGGGTAGTCTATTCTGGTAGGTGTATATGCCCCTCCATCCAACCTGGTTAGGTGTAGATGCCCCCTCCATTCATCCATCCTGGTTAGGTGTAGATGCCCCTCCATCCATCCATACATCCTGGGTAGTCTATTCTGCTAGGTGTATATGCCCCTCCATCCATCCTGGTTAGGTGTAGATGCCCCTCCATCCATCCATCCTGGGTAGGTGTATATGCCCCTTCATCAATCCATCCATCCTGGGTAGGTGTAAATGCCCCTCCATCCATCCATCCTGGGTAGGTGTAAATGCCCCTCCATCCATCCACTCTGGGTAGGTGTAGATGCCCCTCCATCCATCAATCCATCCTGGGTAGGTGTAGATGCCCCTCCATCCATCCATGGTAGATGCGAATACCCCTCCATCCATTCTTCCATCCATCCATCCTGGGTAGGTGTATATGCCCCTCCATCCATCCATCCATCCTGGGTAGGTGTATATGCCCCTCCGTCCATCCAGTGTAGAAGTATTTGCCCCTCCATCCATCCTGGGTAGGTGTATATGCCCCTCCATCCATCCATCCATCCTGGGTAGGTGTATATTCCCCTCCATCCATCCATCCTGGGTAGGTGTATAGGCCCCTCCATCCATCCTGGGTAGGTGTATCGGCCCCTCCATCCATCCTGGGTAGGTGTATCGGCCCCTCCATCCATCCTGGGTAGGTGTATCGGCCCCTCCAGCCATCCTGGGTAGCTGTATATGCCCCTCCAGCCATCCATCCATCCTGGGTAGGTGTATATGCCCCCTCCATCCATCCTGGGTAGGTGTATATGCCCCTCCATCCATCCATCCTGGGTAGCTGTATATGCCCCTCCAGCCATCCTGGGTAGGTGTATATGCCCCTCCATCCAATCTGGTTAGGTGTAGATGCCCCCTCCATCCAATCTGGTTAGGTGTAGATGCCCCCTCCATCCATCCATCCTGGTTAAGTGTAGATGCCCCTCCATCCATCCATCCTGGGTAGGTGTATATGCCCCTTCATCCATCCATCCTGGGTAGGTGTAAATGCCCCTCCATCCATCCATCCTGGGTAGGTGTAAATGCCCCTCCATCCATCCATGCTGGGTAGGTTTATATGCCCCTGACTAGCCCAGGGGAATGGGTATGACTCGGTACCCGGGCCTTTAGGGATGTCGCGGTGGTCGGCTCCCGGGCCCGTACCCTCTGGTCGCTCCTTTAAAAGGGTTGGTTATTTGTGAAGTTTATAAAAGAGTTTGTGACGCCACCTGTGGTTTCTGGTGAGGATCACCAGCGCTGCGCAGTCCACTGAGGCCGGTGATAAGGCAGCTCGATGGTATAGCTTCCCACAGGTGGAGCTAGGCCTCAGGGCAGCGTATGGACGGGGAAAGCAGGACGGAGAGACCCAGCCGGGTCAGAGCAAGAACAGGGACAGACACGATTGTCACTTCAGTACCTTTTACTGATGGAAATTCAGGCACGTCCCAGAGCACTGTAGGGTGAAGGGTGCACGTCAGGATCCTCCCCAATGAGCGGGTTTTGGGCCTCCTGTTTCTTGCCTCTGCGTAGTAAGTTTCTGACCTTCCTGGAGCAAGGCCTAACTTTGTCTCTGTCCTGCGCTGGCTGACCTTGTGGTAGGGCCTTTTCTTGGATTACACGCTCCCGACTTAAGGGGCCTATGTGTCTCCTGGCTCTATTACGTATCAGCACTTTTGCGATACTGGGACTTGTAGTTCTCCAGGGATTCTGGTTATATCTTACTGGGTCGTGGAGATCCTGGTAAGCTTCGGACCCGATGTCCGGTAACTGCTTCTTCGGGGTGAGCTAGTTAAGCTCCTCTGGCCCCTATGTATTAACTCTCCACTCGCCTTCGGCCTACTCGGGCCCTCACTAGGCTATACACACTAACGGCAGCTTGCCGCGCTTCACCGATCTTATGGCGCCGGCACACCTAAAGCTCACCTCTCTGAGCTACAACTGAGTCTAGAACGTGCTCCACTGCAGACTGATCTCTCTCAGGCTTTTGCACTGCAGGAACTCTCTCAACAGGTTTGCTTTCTGTCGACTCCAGTCTAGACTAACTGCTGCCTGGCTCCACCTTCCCTTATATATCTATCCCTAACGGGCTCCCTCTGATGGTCTGAGGTGGAAGGTGGAGATGTGTGAATGGTTATGGGGGCCTCTTGTGGAGGAATCCATCAATACACCCTGCTAGGATCTGTGATACCAAGCGCAGCTAGGCGTCACACACCCCCATCCATCCTGGGTAGATGTATATGCCCCTTCATCCATCCATCCATCCATCCTGGTTAGGTGTAAATGCCCCCTCCATCCATCCATCCTGGTGGATATATCCTCCCCTTCATCCTGGTGGGTATATGCCCCCCCCTCCATCCATCCTGGTGGGTATATGCCCCCCCCTCCATCCATCCTGGTGGGTATATGCCCCCCCCCTCCATCCATCCTGGTGGGTATATGCCCCCCCCCCTCCATCCATCCTGGTGGGTATATGCGCCCCCCCCCTCCATCCATCCTGGTGGGTATATGCGCCCCCCCCTCCATCCATCCTGGTGGGTATATGCGCCCCCCCCCTCCATCCATCCTGGTGGGTATATGCGCCCCCCCCCTCCATCCATCCTGGTGGGTATATGCGCCCCCCCCTCCATCCATCCTGGTGGGTATATGCGCCCCCCCCCTCCATCCATCCTGGTGGGTATATGCGCCCCCCCCCTCCATCCATCCTGGTGGGTATATGCCCCCCCCTCCATCCATCCTGGTGGGTATATGCCCCCCCCCCCTCCATCCATCCTGGTGGGTATATGCCCCCCCCCCCTCCATCCATCCTGGTGGGTATATGCCCCCCCCCCTCCATCCATCCTGGTGGGTATATGCCCCCCCCCCCTCCATCCATCCTGGTGGGTATATGCCCCCCCCCTCCATCCATCCTGGTGGGTATATGCCCCCCCCTCCATCCATCCTGGTGGGTATATGCCCCCCCCTCCATCCATCCCGGTCAGTATATGCCCCCTCCATCCATCCATCCTGGTGGATATATCCTCCCCTTCATCCTGGTGGGTATATGCCCCCCCCCCTCCATCCATCCTGGTGGGTATATGCCCCCCCCTCCATCCATCCCGGTCAGTATATGCCCCCTCCATCCATCCATCCTGGTGGATATATCCTCCCCTTCATCCTGGTGGGTATATGCCCCCCCCTCCATCCATCCTGGTGGGTATATGCCCCCCCCTCCATCCATCCTGGTGGGTATATGCCCCCCCCTCCATCCATCCCGGTCAGTATATGCCCCCTCCATCCATCCATCCTGGTGGATATATCCTCCCCTTCATCCTGGTGGGTATATGCCCCCCCCCTCCATCCATCCTGGTGGGTATATGCCCCCCCCCTCCATCCATCCTGGTGGGTATATGCGCCCCCCCCTCCATCCATCCTGGTGGGTATATGCGCCCCCCCCTCCATCCATCCTGGTGGGTATATGCCCCCTCCATCCATCCATCCTGGTGGATATATCCTCCCCTTCATCCTGGTGGGTATATGCCCCCCCCCTCCATCCATCCTGGTGGGTATATGCCCCCCCCTCCATCCATCCTGGTGGGTATATGCCCCCCCCTCCATCCATCCCGGTCAGTATATGCCCCCTCCATCCATCCATCCTGGTGGATATATCCTCCCCTTCATCCTGGTGGGTATATGCCCCCCCCCTCCATCCATCCTGGTGGGTATATGCCCCCCCCCTCCATCCATCCTGGTGGGTATATGCCCCCCCCTCCATCCATCCCGGTCAGTATATGCCCCCTCCATCCATCCTGGTGGATATATCCTCCCCTTCATCCTGGTGGGTATATGCCCCCCCCCTCCATCCATCCTGGTGGGTATATGCCCCCCCCCTCCATCCATCCTGGTGGGTATATGCGCCCCCCCCCTCCATCCATCCTGGTGGGTATATGCGCCCCCCCCTCCATCCATCCTGGTGGGTATATGCGCCCCCCCCTCCATCCATCCTGGTGGGTATATGCGCCCCCCCCCTCCATCCATCCTGGTGGGTATATGCGCCCCCCCCCCCTCCATCCATCCTGGTAGGTATATGCGCCCCCCCCCTCCATCCATCCTGGTGGGTATATGCGCCCCCCCCCCCTCCATCCATCCTGGTGGGTATATGCGCCCCCCCCCTCCATCCATCCTGGTGGGTATATGCCCCCCCCTCCATCCTGGTGGGTATATGCCCCCCCCCCCTCCATCCTGGTGGGTATATGCCCCCCCCTCCATCCATCCTGGTGGGTATATGCCCCCCCCTCCATCCAGGTGGGTATATGCCCCCCCCTCCATCCATCCTGGTGGGTATATGCCCCCCCCTCCATCCATCCTGGTGGGTATATGCCCCCCCCTCCATCCATCCTGGTGGGTATATGCCCCCCCCCTCCATCCATCCTGGTGGGTATATGCCCCCCCCCTCCATCCATCCTGGTGGGTATATGCCCCCCCCCTCCATCCATCCTGGTGGGTATATGCCCCCCCCCTCCATCCATCCTGGTGGGTATATGCCCCTCCACTCCATCCATCCTGGTGGGTATATGCCCCCATATATTCAATGCGAAGGGAAAAAAAACAAAAACAAACGCTTCTACTCACCTTCCACGTTCCCACGCAGCGCTGTGTCTGTGTTGCCTGAAGATGTCGGCGGTGATAACAGCTGAGAGGCTGAGATCACCGCACGGCGCCGCTGCAGACACTCACTCGGGACGTCCACTCCTAGGCATTTCCTCCCCGGCAGCTCCTGTCATGGCATGCTCTGAGCAGTGCGTGCGACGACAGGGGGAATGTACAGCTTACACTGCAGGCTCCACAAAGATGGCTGTTATCTCCTCCCACGGCTGCGACCTGAACAGCCAAGGGGGCGTGCCCAGGTCACAGCTAGAGGCAGGAGGAGCGGCCTCTAATGTTAGAGAAAGGGTCGGTGACAGACTACTGTCTCTTATGGCCAGGGTTGCCGTAAATGAGGTGTGTAAGAGCGCTTCTCAGGCTGTGTGCCCACGTAGCATTTTTCAAGTGTATATGCTGCGGAATTTCCGCAGCGTAAAACGCTTGAAAAACGCATGTATATCCGCACCCCATGGTCCCCAATGGGATTCCGCAAGTTCTATGCACATGCTGCGGATTTTTCCGCAGCGTTTATGCCGCGTTCAAAAATCCGCAGCATGTCATTTAATTTTGCGTTTCCGCAAGCGGAATTGCCTTTGTCCAATGCATAAAAAACGGAAGGCAATTCCGCATGTGGAAAACGCGTGATACACGCGCGAAAAATGCGCGATAAACGCGTGCGGAATTCCGCATGCGTTTTTCCGGGAGAGGACTTGCATTTATGCAGCAGAAATTTTCTGCTTCATAAATGCAATGTGGGCACATAGCCTCACACACCCCCCAAATAAAAATGGCAGCCCCTAGTGGCCAATGTAAAAATAAATAAAAAACTAATAAAGTGGTACATTTAATTTTGTATTAAAAATAATTGATTACATAATTATTAATACAAAACATAAAATCGTGGCCCCTTCCCTGTAAGAATAGCACATGGCTCTTTTCACGTCTGGTTATTTCTCTAGCAGGTAGAATATGCTCCGTTATAGACCGGGGACAGGTTTACAGCTCTATTTATTGTGGACGATTGATCTGCAAATCAGAACTGAGACCGGTCCGATTTTCATCCGATTTGTAGATAAAGATCATCTATTGAAGTCAACGAGTCTGTCAGAAAAATGGCCAGAACCAACCATGTTGCCTGTACTGCTTGTTTTCCAGTGTCTATAGCCCGGGCAAGCGAGGCGAGGAAACCTTTAGCTTTTTACTTTACATATAAAAAAATATGCCCCACTGAGGAGAAAAACTGACACTGACCAAAATCAGATGAAAATTAGAAAAAAAACACTGATTAAAACCTGACATGTGAACGGGGCCTTAGGCCTTAATCAGATGTCAGCAGGGTCGGACTGGGGTGTCTGGGGCCCACAGGGGACGCTGACTCTAGGGGCCCACCTCCAGCAATATGCAGATCTCTCTTCTCTGCTCTCCCTGTTATAGTGGAGCAGTGACCGGCGGCTCCTCACATCTACTCTGCACAGACTACAACAGGGATGGACAATTTCTGTAGTTTACATGAAAGAGCTTCTTTGGTTAAAACAAGTGATCACAGATTCATGGGCTACACAGGATAGGTGATCACTTATTGATTGGAAGAATGGGGAAGTTTTATCCCTGACAGGACACTTATCCCCATTTTAAAATGCAGCGACAGGTGGGACGTCTGACCACAGCCTCATTCTTTCTCTTGGGGGCTTCCAAAAAAGAGCAGCGCTCACAGCCCCTGAGGGAATGAATGGATCAGTGGTCGAGTCGCACATGAGCTCCAGTGTAATGGGGAGAAAAGCTCCACAGTCTGCCGGTCGCTGCAGGTCCCAGTAGTCAGACCCCCACCAATCAATAAGTTATCACTTATCCTGTGGAGAGGGGATTACTTGTTCTCCCCGGAGAACCCCTGTGAGTGCATCTCTGACGCTCTGCTCCAAGTATTTCATCTCTAAGGCCACAGCCCCACTATCAGTATTCAGTCAGGATTTTTTCTCAGGCGTGGGAGCCAAAACCAGGTGAGGAACAATCAGAGAAAAGGTAGAATAGAAACAAGTCACCAATTCTGGATTTATCACCCACTCCTGCTTTTGGCTCTCACTACCGAGAAAAAATACTGACCAAATACTGATAGTGAAGCCGTGGCCTCATGGAAAAAAATCTTTTCCTAGTTAATCTCAGTGAGAACAAATGACCGCCATACACAACATAATCCACTATAACAACACCAATAATATCACATACAAAAGGGACAAATATCACCACACCATGACCAGACCACATATTACCACCACATAGTGACCAAATAATACAATACTGATCAGCAATACAAACCACAATACTAACAACACTGTCACTATACATATGAGCTCTGTATATAGTGTCAGTGTACAGGTAATACAGTGATCCCCAGTGACATTATAAACAGGATCTCTGTATATAGTGTCAGTGTACATGTAATACAGTGATCACCGGTGACATTATACACAGGAGCTCTGTATGTAGTGTACAGGTAATACAGTTATCACGAGTGACATTATACACAGGAGCTCTGTATATAGTGTATAGGTAATACACTGGTCACCAGTGACATACACAGGAGCTCTGTATATACTATATAGTGTAAGTGTACAGTAATACACTGACTCACCAGTGATGTCTCTAGGTGAAGTTCTTCATCTTCGCTTTTCTTCATCTGGCACAGTCCACCATCACTTCTTCCAGCCAGGAATCATCTCTGCAGAAAATAACACACAGTTATCAATAACTGATCTCTTTTAGAGCACATTCCCACTTTTCCCCAGGCTTCTACACTACACCAGTTGAAGAAATAAAGAGACATAGTGGCGCCCTGCACAGTAACAGGACCCCCCTTTTGTCCCCTCTTACGGAAAGCAGTTTCCTAAAAATAAAATTATATTACAGAAGTAATAATGTCCCTAATTGGACTCTAAAGTAATAATGTTCCCCACTCGCCATCATAAACTAATAAAGTTCCTCAATCTGGCCCCTAAACAGTAATAAAGTCCCTTGTCCAGCGTGGCCCCCCATCTATCCATCCTGACCCCCCCCCCCCCCACATATATCCATTCTGGTCTCCATGTGTCCAGCCTGCCCCTCCCATATATCCATCCGGGCCTCCATGTGTCCAGCCTGCCCCCCTTCATATATCCATCCTGTCCCACTCATATATGCATCCCACCCCACCCCATATATCTATCCAGGACCCCATGTGTCCAGCTTGCCGCCCTTCACCTCCATGTGTCCATCCAGGTCCCCATGTGTCCAGCTTGCTGCCCTTCACCTATATGTGTCCATCCAGGTCCCAATGTGTCCAGCTTGCCCCCCCTTCACCTCCATGTGTCCATCCAGGTCCCCAACTTGGCCCCCTTCACCACCATGTGTCCCCTTATGCGTCCATCCAGCCCCCCCTTCAGCCCCGTGCCTCCATCCATATGTCTCCCCATGCGTCCAACCAGCCCCCCCTTTCAGCCCCATGCCTCCATCCATATGTCTCCCCATGGGTCCAGCCAGCCCCCCCTTCAGCCCCATGTCCCCATCCATGTCTCCATGGGTCCAGCCAGCCCCCCCTTCAGCCCCGTGCCTCCATCCATATGTCCCCCATGCGTCCAGCGAGCCCCCCCTCCAGCCCCATGTCCCCATGGGTCCAGCCAGCCCCATGTCCCCATGGGTCCAGCCAGCCCCCCCCTTAAGCCCCATGGGTCTAGCCAGCCCCCCCCTTCAGCCCCATGTCCCCATGGGTCTAGCCAGCCCCCCCCTTCAGCCCCATGTCCCCATGGGTCCATCCAGCCCCCCCCTTCAGCCCCATGTCCCCATGGGTCCATCCAGCCCCCCCTTCAGCCCCATGTCCCCATCCATGTCCCCATGGGTCCAGCCAGCCCCCCCTTCAGCCCCATGTCCCCATGGGTCCAGCCAGCCCCCCCTTCAGCCCCATGTCCCCATCCATGTCCCCATGGGTCCAGCCAGCCAGCCCCATTTCCCCATAGGTCCAGCCAGCCCCCCCCCTTCAGCCCCATGTCACCATGGGTCTAGCCAGCCCCCCCCCTTCAGCCCCATGTCCCCATGGGTCTAGCCAGCCCCCCCCTTCAGCCCCATGTCCCCATGGGTCCAGCCAGCCCCCCCCCTTCAGCCCCATGTCCCCATCCATGTTCCCATGGGCCCAGCCAGCCCCCTCCCCTTCAGCCCCATGTCCCCATGGGTCCAGCCAGCCCCCCCTTCAGCCCCATGGGTCCAGCCAGCCCCCCCACTTCAGCCCCATGTCCCCATGGGTCTAGCCAGCCCCCCCCTTCGGCCCCATGTCCCCATGGGTCTAGCCAGCCCCCCCCTTCAGCCCCATGTCCCCATCCATGTTCCCATGGGCCCAGCCAGCCCCCTCCCCTTCAGCCCCATGTCTCCATGGGTCCAGCCAGCCCCCCCTTCAGCCCCATGTCCCCATCCATGTCCTCATGGGTCCATCCAGCCCCCCCTTCAGACCCATGTCCCCATCCATGTCCCCATGGGTCCAACCAGCCCCCCCTTCAGCCCCATGTCCCCATCCATGTCCCCATGTGACCAGCCTGCGACCCCTCCATATATGGATGATGACCAATGCTGGGAACACTCACCCAGAAAAACGTGGATATTGCACTTGACTTGAAGTTGAAGCAGGGAGAGCTGTAGCCAGACCTACAGCCTTGTTTCCAGGGTTATGGTGAGAGAGCAGAGTGCTGGTCACCGCATACTCAGCCCAGGAGCCGGCTTAAAAGGCAAGAGAGCAGGAGAGAAGAGGGCGGTGCGCGGTGCTGGTGCGGTGTTCCATACCAGGGCGGGAGCCGGTGTTACAAGGCCAATTCCAAGGGAGCAGGAGCCGGGACTGGAGAGCAGAGCGCGGCGTCGGCGTATCAAAAGCCGGCAGGGGAGCAGGGAGAGGAGAGCGCGACGTCAGCGTGTCACCTGACAACACACCACTGCCAGCCACCAGCGGCAAAGCAGAGCGCGGTGCGTGTCACCGCCCACCAAGAACACGTCCTCAGTCATGTGACTATGCGCGTCACCCGCTGTCACCACTGAATAGTATGAGCGCCGCACGCGACGCTACATTTCCTTCGGCTGCGCTTTTAAAGGGCCCGCACTTTTTAAGAGCCCCCGCTACCAATTCTCTCACTCTCTCATCGGGCCCACCGGGAATTTTTCCAGCTATCACACCAGGCCAGTCCTACCCTGCGCGCTGGCATCGGGGCCCCCTCCTCAAATACTTACCTCTCCCGTTCCCAGCAACTCCTGTGTCTTCAGCGTCTTCGGAGTCTGTCGTCACTACCGTGCGCCCTCTGTCTTATCTAGCAATCCATAAGTATAATGCAAACTATGGGGCCATTATACAGCATGGAGCAAACTATGGGGCCATTATACAGCATGGAGCAATCTATGGGGCCATTATACTTATGGAGCAATCTATGGGGCCATTATACAGCATGGAGCAATCTATGGGGCCATTATACAGCATGGAGCAATCTATGGGGCCATTATACAGCATGGAGCAATCTATGGGGCCATTATACAACATGCAGCAATCTATGGGGCCATTATACAGCATGGAGCAATCTATGGGGCCATTATACAGCATGGAGCAATCTATGGGGCCATTATACAGCATGGAGCAATCTATGGGGCCATTATACAGCATGGAGCAATCTATGGGGCCATTATACAGCATGGAGCAATCTATGGGGCCATTATACAGCATGGAGCAATCTATGGGGCCATTATACAGCATGGAGCAATCTATGGGGCCATTATACAGCATGGAGCAATCTATGGGGCCATTATACAGCATGGAGCAATCTATGGGGCCATTATACAGCATGGAGCAATCTATGGGGCCATTACCGCATGGAGCAATCTATGAGGCCATTATACTTATGGAGCAATCTATAGGGCCATTATACTTATGGAGCAATCTATAGGGCCATTATGCAGTATGGAGCAATCTATGGGGCCATTATGCAGCATGGAGCAATTTATAGGGCCATTACAGCATGGAACAATCTATGGGGCCATTATACTTATGGAGCAATCTATGGGGCCATTATACAGCATGGAGCAATCTATGGGGCCATTATACAGCATGGAGCAATCTATGGGGCCATTATACAGCATGGAGCAATCTATGGGGCCATTATACAGCATGGAGCAATCTATGGGGCCATTATACAGTAGGGAGCAATCTATGGGGCCATTATACAGTAGGGAGCAATCTATGGGGCTATTATACAGCATGGAGCAATCTATGGGGCCATTAGACTAATGGAGCAATCTATAGGGCCATTACAGCATGGAGCAATCTATGGGGCCATTATACAGCATGGAGCAATCTATAGTGCCATTACAGCATGGAGCAATGTATAGGGCCATTACAGCATGGAGCAATCTATGGGGCCATTATACAGCATGGAGCAATCTATAGGGCCATTACAGCATGGAGCAATCTATGGGGCCATTATACTTATGGAGCAATCTATGGTGCTATTACAGCATGGATCAATCTATGGGGCCATTAAACAGCATGGAGCAATCTATGATGCCATTATACAGCATGGAGCAATCTATGGGCCCATTATACTTATGGAGCAATCTATAGGGCCATTACAGCATGGAGCAATCTATGGGGCCATTATACTTATGGAGAAATCTATGGGGCCATTACAGCATGGAGCAATCTATGGGGCCATTATACTTATGGAGCAATCGATGGGGCCATTACAGCATGGAGCAATCTATGGGGCCATTACCGCATGGAGCAATCTATGGGGCCATTATACTTATGGAGCAATCTATAGGGCCATTATACTTATGGAGCAATCTATGGGGCCATTATACTTATGGAGCAATCTATGGTGCTATTACAGCATGGATCAATCTATGGGGCCATTAAACAGCATGGAGCAATCTATGATGCCATTATACAGCATGGAGCAATCTATGGGCCCATTATACTTATGGAGCAATCTATAGGGCCATTACAGCATGGAGCAATCTATAGGGCCATTATACTTATGGAGAAATCTATGGGGCCATTACAGCATGGAGCAATCTATGGGGCCATTATACTTATGGGGCCATTATACAGTAGGGAGCAATCTATGGGACCATTATACAGCATGGGGCAATCAATGGGGCCATTATACAGCATGGAGCAATCTATGGGACCTTTATACTTATGGAGCAATCTATAGGGCCATTACAGCATGGAGCAATCTATGGGGCCATTATACAGCATCGAGCAATCTATGGGTCCATTATACAGCATGGAGCAATCTATGGGGCCATTATCCTTATGGAGCAATCTATAGGGCCATTACAGCATGGAGCAATCTATGGGGCCATTATACTTATGGAGCAATCTATGGAGCCATTACAACATGGAGCAATCTATGGGGCCATAATACAGCATGGAGCAATCTATGGGGCCATTATACAGCAGGGAGCAATCTATGGGGCCATTATACAGTAGGGAGCAATCTATAGGGCCATTACAGCATGCAGCAATCTATGGGGCCATTATACAGTATGGAGAAATATATGGGGCCATTATGCAGTATGGAGCAATCTATGGGGCCATTACAGCATGGAGCAATCTATGGGGCCATTATACAGCATGGAGCAATCTATGGGGCCATTATACTTATGGAGCAATCTATAGGGCCATTACAGTATAGAGCAATCTATGGGGCCATTTTACAGCATGGAGCAATCTATGGGGCCATTATACTTATGGAGCAATCTATGGGGCCATTACAGCATGGATCAATCTATGGGGCCATTATACTTATGGAGCAATCTATAGGGCCATTATACTTATGGAGCAATCTATAGGGTCATTATACTTATGGAGCAATCTATGGGGCCATTATATAGTATGGAGCAATCTATGGAGCCATTATGCAGCATGGAGCAATCTATGGGGCCATTATGAAGCATGGAGCAATTTATAGGGCCATTACAGCATGGAGCAATCTATGGGGCCATTATACTTACGGAGCAATCTATGGGGCCATTATACAGCAGGGGTCAATCTATGGGGCCATTATACAGCATGGGGCAATCTATGGGGCCATTATACAGCATGGAGCAATCTATGAGGCCATTACAGCATGGAGCAATCTATGAGGCCATTACAGCATAGAGCAATCTATGCGGCCATTATACTAATGGAGCAATCTATGGGGCCATTATACTTATGGAGAAATCTATGGGGCCATCATACAGTATGGAGCAATCTATGGAGCCATTATGCAGTATGGAGCTATCTATGGGGCCATTATGCAGAATGGAGCAATCTATAGGGCCATTACAGCATGGAGCAATCTATGGGGCCATTATACTTATGGAGCAATCTATGGGACCATTACAGCATGGAGCAATCTATGGGGCCATTATACAGCATGGAGCAATCTATGGGGCCATTATACAGCATGGGGCAATCTATGGGGCCATTATACAGCATGGAGCAATCTATGGGGCCATTATACAGCATGGAGCAATCTATGGGGCCATTATACAGTAGTGACTAATCTATGGGGCCATTATACTTATGGAGCAATCTATGGGGTCATTATACAGCATGCAGCAATCTATGGGGCCATTATACAGCATGGAGCAATCTGTGGAGCCATTATACTTATGGAGCAATCTATGGGGCCATTATGGAGCATGGAGCAATCTATGGGGCCATTATACAGCAATCTATGGGGCCATTATACAGCATGGAACAATCTATGGGGCCATTATACAGCAGGGAGCAATCTAGGGGGCCATTATACAGCATGGGGCAATCTATGGGGCCATTACATCATGGAGCAATCTATGGGGCCATTATACTTATGGAGCAATCTATAGCGCCATTACAGCATGGAGCAATCTATGGGGCCATTACAGCATGGAGCAATCTATGCGGCCATTACAGCATGGAGCAATCTATGCGGCCATTACAGGATGGAGCAATCTATGCGGCCATTACAGCATGGAGCAATCTATAGGGCCATTATAATTATGGAGCAATCTATGGGGCCATTATACTTATGGAGCAATCTATAGGGCCATTATACTTATGGAGCAATCTATAGGGCCATTACAGCATGGAGCAATCTATGGGGCCATTATACAGTAGGGAGCAATCTATGGGGCCAATACAGCATGGAGCAATCTATGGGGCCATTATACAGTAGCGACTAATCTATGGGGCCATTATACTTATGGAGCAATCTATGGGGTCATTATACAGCATGCAGCAATCTATGGAGCCATTATGCAGTATGGAGCAATCTATGGGGCCATTATGCAGCATGGAGCAATCTATAGGACCATTACAGCGTGGAGCAATCTATGGTGCCATTATACAGCATGGAGCAATCTATGGGGCCATTATACAGAATGGGGCAATCTATGGGGCCATTATACAGCATGGGGCAATCTATGGGGCCATTACACTTATGGAGCAATCTATAGGGCCATTACAGCATGAAGCAATCTATGGGGCCATTATACAGCAGGGGTCAATCTATGGGGCCATTACAGCATGGAGCAATCTATGAGACCATTACAGCATGGAGCAATCTATGAGACCATTACAGCATGGAGCAATCTATGCGGCCATTATACTAATGGAGCAATCTATAGGGCCATTATACTTATGGAGCAATCTATGGGGCCATTATACTTATGGAGCAATCTATGGGGCCATCATACAGTATGGAGCAATCTATGGAGCCATTATGCAGCATGGAGCAATCTATGGGGCCATTATGCAGCATGGAGCAATCTATGGGGCCATTATGCAGCATGGAGCAATCTATAGGGCCATTACAGCATGGAGCAATCTATGGGGCCATTATACTTATGGAACAGTCTATGGGACCATTACAGCATGGAGCAATCTATGGGGCCATTATACAGCATGGAGCAATCTATGGGGCCATTATGCAGCATGGAGCAATCTATAGGGCCATTACAGCATGGAGCAATCTTTAGGGCCATTACACTTATGGAGCAATCTATAGGGCCATTACAGCATGGAGAAATCTATGGGGCCATAATACAGTATGGAGCAATCTATGGGGCCATTATGCAGTATGGAACTATCTATTTGGCCATTATACAGCATGGCGCAATCTATGGGGTCATTATACAGTAGGGAGCAATCTATGGGGCCATTATACAGTAGGGAGCAATCTATGGGGCCATTATACAGCATGGATCAATCTATGGGGCCATTATCCTTATGGAGCAATCTATAGGGCCATTACAGCATGGAGCAATCTATGGGGCCATTATACTTCTGGAGCAATCTATGGGGCCATTACAGCATGGAGCAATCTATGGGGCCATTATACAGCATGGAACAATCTATGGGGCCATTATACAGCAGGGAGCAATCTATGGGGCCATTATACAGCACGGAGCAATCTATAGGGCCATTACAGCATGGAGCAATCTATGGGGCCATTATACAGTAGGGAGCAATCTATGGGGTCATTATACAGCATGGGGTAATCTATGGGGCCATTATACAGCATGGAGCAATCTATGGGGCCATTATCCTTATGGAGCAATCTATTGGGCCATTACAGCATGGAGCAATCTATGGGGCCATTATACTTATGGAGCAATCTATAGGGCCATTGCTCCATGCTGTAATCTATGGGGCCATTATACAGAAGGGAGCAATCTATGGGGCCATTATACAGCAGGGAGCAATCTATGGGGCCATTATACAGCAGGGAGCAATCTATGGGGCCATTATATAGCATGGAGCAATCTATAGGGCCATTACAGCATGGAGTAATCTATGCAGCCATTATACTTTTGGAGCAATCTATAGGGCCATTATACAGTATGGAGCAATCTATGGGGCCATTATACAGTATGGAGCAATCTATGGGGCCATTATGCAGCATGGAGCAATCTATGGGGCCATTATACAGCATGGAGCAATCTATGGGGCCATTATACAGCATGGGGCAATCTATGGGGCCATTATACAGCATGGAGCAATCTATGGGGCCATTATACAGCATGGAGCAATCTATAGGGCCATTACAGCATGGAGCAATCTATGGGGCCATTATACAGCATGGAGCTATCTATAGGGACATTACAGCATGGAGCAATCTATGGGGCCATTATACTTATGGAGCAATATATGGGACCATTACAGCATGGAGCAATCTATGGTGCCATTATACAGCATGGAGCAATCTATGGGGCCATTATACAGCATGGAGCCATCTATGGGCCCATTATATTTATGGAGCAATCTATAGGGCCATTACAGCATGGAGCAATCTATGGGGCCATTACAGCATGGAGCAATCTATGGGGCCATTATGCAGCATGGAGCAATCTATGGGGCCATTATACTTATGGAGCAATCTATGGGGCCATTACCGCATGGAGCAATCTATGGGGCCATTATACAGTATGGAGCAATCTATAGGGCCATTAGACTCATTGAGCAATCTATAGGGCCATTATACTTATGGAGCAATCTATGGGGCCATTACAGCATGGCGCAATGTATGGGGCCATTATACAGCATGGAGCAATCTATAGGGCCATTATACAGTAGGGAGCAATCTATGGGGCCATTATACAGCATGGATTAATCTATGGGGCCATTATACAGCATGGAGCAATCTATGGGGCCATTATATTTATGGAGCAATCTATAGGGCCATTACAGCATGGAGCAATCTATGGGGCCATTATACAGTAGGGAGCAATCTATGGGGCCATTATACTTATGGAGCAATCTATAGGGCCATTACAGCATGCAGCAATCTATGAGGCCATTATACAGCATGGGGTAATCTATGGGGCCATTATACAGCATGGAGCAATCTATGGGGCCATTACAGCATGGAGCAATCTATGGGGCCATTATACTTATGGAGCAATCTATAGGGCCATTACAGCATGGAGCAATCTATGGGGCCATTATACAGAAGGGAGCAATCTATGGGGCCATTATACTTATGGAGCAATCTATAGGGCCATTACAGCATGCAGCAATCTATGGGGCCATTATACTTATGGAGAAATCTATGGGGCCATTATACAGTATGGAGCAATCTATGGAGCCATTATACAGTATGGAGCAATCTATGGGGCCTTTATACTTATGGAGCAATCTATGGGGCCATTACAGCATGGCGCAATCTATAGGGCCATTACGGCATGGAGCAATCTATGGGGCCATTATACAGCATGGAGCAATCTATGGGGCCATTATACAGCAAGGAGCAATCTATAGGGCCATTACAGCATGGAGCAATCTATGGGGCCATTATATTTATGGAGCAATCTATAGGGCCATTATACAGCATGGAGCAATCTATGGGGCCATTATACAGTAGGGAGCAATCTATGGGGCCATTATACAGCATGGGGCAATCTATGGGGTCATTAACCTTATGGAGCAATCTATAGGGCCATTACAGCATGGAGCAATCTATGGTGCCATTATACTTAAGGTGCCATCTATAGGGCCATTACAGCATGGAGCAATCTATGGGGCCATTATACAGCATGGAGCAATCTATGGGGCCATTATACTTATGGAGCAATCTATAGGGCCATTATACTTATGGAGCAATCTATAGGGCCATTATACTTATGGAGCAATCTATGGGGCCATTACAGCATGGAGCAATCTATGGGGCCATTATACTTATGGAGCAATCTATGGGGCAATTACAGCATGGAGCAATCTATGGGGCAATTACAGCATGGAGCAATCTATGGGGCCATTACAGCATGGAGCAATCTATGGGGCCATTATACTTATGGAGCAATCTATAGGGCCATTATACTTATGGAGCAATCTATAGGGCCATTTTACTTATGGAGCAATCTATAGGGCCATTACAGCATGGAGCAATATATGGGGCCATTATACAGTATGGAGCAGTCTATGGCGCCATTATACAAGAGGGAGCAATCTATGGGGCCATTACAGTATGGAACAATATATGGGGCCATTATACAGTATGGAGCAGTCTATGGTGCCATTATACAGTAGGGAGCAATCTATGGGGCCATTATACAGCATGGGGCAATCTATGGGGCCATTATACTTATGGAGCAATCTATAGGGCCATTACAGCATGGAGCAATCTATGGGGCCATTATACTTATGGAGCAATCTATAGGGCCATTATACTTATGGAGCAATCTATAGGGCCATTATACTTATGGAGCAATCTATAGGGCCATTATACTTATGGAGCAATCTATGGGGCCATTACAGCATGGAGCAATCTATGGGGCCATTATACTTATGGAGCAATCTATGGGGCAATTACAGCATGGAGCAATCTATGGGGCAATTACAGCATGGAGCAATCTATGGGGCCATTACAGCATGGAGCAATCTATGGGGCCATTATACTTATGGAGCAATCTATAGGGCCATTATACTTATGGAGCAATCTATAGGGCCATTATACTTATGGAGCAATCTATAGGGCCATTACAGCATGGAGCAATATATGGGGCCATTATACAGTATGGAGCAGTCTATGGCGCCATTATACAAGAGGGAGCAATCTATAGGGCCATTACAGTATGGAACAATATATGGGGCCATTATACAGTATGGAGCAGTCTATGGTGCCATTATACAGTAGGGAGCAATCTATGGGGCCATTATACAGCATGGGGCAATCTATGGGGCCATTATACTTATGGAGCAATCTATAGGGCCATTACAGCATGGAGCAATCTATGGGGCCATTATACTTATGGAGCAATCTATAGGGCCATTATACTTATGGAGCAATCTATAGGGCCATTATACTTATGGAGCAATCTATAGGGCCATTACAGCATGGAGCAATCTATGGGGCCATTATACAGTATGGAGCAATCTATGGAGCCATTATGCAGTATGGAGCAATCTATGGGGCCATTATGCAGCATGGAGCAATCTATAGGGCCATTACAGCATGGGGCAATCTATGGGGCCATTACAGCATGGAGCAATATATGGGGCCATTATACAGCATGGAGCAATCTATGGGGCCATTATACAGTAGGGAGAAATCTATGGGACCATTATACAGCATGGGGCAATCTATGGGGCCATTATACAGCATGGAGCAATCTATGGGGCCATTATACAGTATGGACCAGTCTATGGGACCATTACAGCATGGAGCAATCTATGGGGCCATTATACTTGTGGAGCAATCTATAGGGCCATTACAGCATGGAGCAATATATGGGGCCATTATACAGTATGGAGCAGTCTATGGCGCCATTATACAAGAGGGAGCAATCTATGGGGCCATTACAGTATGGAACAATCTATGGGGCCATTACAGGATGGAGCAATCTATGGGGCCAGTATACTTATGGAGCAATCTATAGGGCCATTACAGCATGGAGCAATCTATAGGGCCATTATACAGTATGGAGCAATCTATGGAGCCATTATGCAGTATGGAGCAATCTATGGGGCCATTATGCAGCATGGAGCAATCTATAGGGCCATTACAGCATGGGGCAATCTATGGGGCCATTACAGCATGGAGCAATATATGGGGCCATTATACAGCATGGAGCAATCTATGGGGCCATTATACAGTAGGGAGAAATCTATGGGACCATTATACAGCATGGGGCAATCTATGGGGCCATTATACAGCATGGAGCAATCTATGGGGCCATTATACAGTATGGACCAGTCTATGGGACCATTACAGCATGGAGCAATCTATGGGGCCATTATACTTGTGGAGCAATCTATAGGGCCATTACAGCATGGAGCAATATATGGGGCCATTATACAGTATGGAGCAGTCTATGGCGCCATTATACAAGAGGGAGCAATCTATGGGGCCATTACAGTATGGAACAATCTATGGGGCCATTACAGGATGGAGCAATCTATGGGGCCAGTATACTTATGGAGCAATCTATGGGGCCATTACAGCATGGAGCAATCTATAGGGCCATTATAGCATTGAGCAATCTATAGGGCCATTACAGCATGGAGCAATGTATGGAGCCACTATACAGTATGGAGCAATTTATGGGGCCATTATACAGTATGGAGCAATATGTGAGGCCATTATACAGTATGGAGCAATCTATGGGGCCATTATACATTATGCAGCAGCATGTGGGGGCATTATACAGTATGGAGTTATATATGGGGCCATTATACATTATGCAGCAGCATGTGGGGTCATTATGCAGCATGGAGCAATATATGGGGCCATTATATTATGGAGCAATCTAGGGGGGCATTGTACAGTAGGGAGCAATCTATGGTGCCATTACAGTATGGAGCAATCCATGGGGCCATTATGCAGCATGGAACAAGCTATAGGGCCATTACAGCATGGAGCAAGCTATAGGGCCATTACTGCATGGAGCAAGCTATGGGGCCATTACTGCATGGAGCAAGCTATAGGGCCATTACAGCATGGAGCAAGCTATGGGGCCATTACAGCATGGAGCAAGCTATGGGGCCATTACAGCATGGAGCAAGCTATGGGGCAATTATACAGTATGGAGCAATCTATGGGGCCATTATACAGTATGGAGCAATCTATGGGGCCATTATGCAGCATGGAACAATCTATGGGGCCATTATGCAGCATGGAACAATCTATGGGGCCATTATGCAGCATGGAGCAATCTATGGGGCCATTATACAGTATGGAGCAATCTATGGGGCCATTATGCAGCATGGAACAATCTATGGGGCCATTATGCAGCATGGAGCAATCTATGGGGCCATTATACAGTATGGCGCAATCTATAGGGCCATTACACTTATGGAGCAATCTATGGGGCCATTACAGCATGGAGCAATCTATGGGGCCATTACAGCATGGAGCAATCTATGGGGCCATTACAGCATGGAGCAATCTATGGGGCCATTATACAGTATGGAGCAATCTATGGGGCCATTATACAGTATGGAGCAATCTATGGGGCCATTACAGCATGTTGCAATCTATGGGGCCATTATACTTATGGAGCAATCTATAGGGCCATTACAGCATGGAGCAATCTATAGGGCCATTACAGCATGGAGCAATCTATGGGGCCATTATACTTATGGAGCAATCTATGGGGCCATTACAGCATGGAGCAATCTATGGGGCCATTACAGCATGGAGCAATCTATGGGGCCATTATACTTATGGAGCAATCTATAGGGCCATTACAGCATGGAGCAATCTATAGGGCCATTACAGCATGGAGCAATCTATGGGGCCATTATACTTATGGAGCAATCTATGGGGCCATTACAGCATGGAGCAATCTATGGGGCCATTACAGCATGGAGCAATCTATGGGGCCATTACAGCATGTTGCAATCTATGGGGCCAATATACTTATGGAGCAATCTATAGGGCCATTACAGCATGGAGCAATCTATAGGGCCATTACAGCATGGAGCAATCTATGGGGCCATTACAGCATGGAGCAATCTATGGGGCCATTACAGCATGGAGCAATCTATGGGGCCATTACAGCATGGAGCAATCTATGGGGCCATTACAGCATGGAGCAATCTATGGGGCCATTACAGCATGGAGCAATCTATGGGGCCATTACAGCATGGAGCAATCTATGGGGCCATTACAGCATGGAGCAATCTATGGGGCCATTACAGCATGGAGCAATCTATGGGGCCATTACAGCATGGAGCAATCTATGGGGCCATTACAGCATGGAGCAATCTATGGGGCCATTACAGCATGGAGCAATCTATGGGGCCATTACAGCATGGAGCAATCTATGGGGCCATTATACCTATGGAGCAATCTATAGGGCCATTACAGTATGGCGCAATCTATAGGGCCATTACAGCATGGAGCAATCTATGGGGCCATTACAGCATGGAGCAATGTATGGAGCCACTATACAGTATGGAGCAATATATGGGGCCATTATACAGTATGGAGCAATATATGAGGCCATTATACAGTATGGAGCAATCTATGGAGCCATTATACAGCATGGAGCAATCTATGGGGTCATTATGCAGCATGGAGCAATCTATGGGGTCATTATGCAGCATGGAGCAATCTATGGGGCCATTACAGTATGGAGCAATCTAGGGGCTATTATACAATATGGAGCAATCTATGGAGCCATTATACAGTATGGAGCAATCTATGGGGCCATTACAGCATGGAACAATCTATGGGGCCATTATACAGTATGGAGCCATTATACAGTATAGAGCAATCTATGGGGCCATTACAGCATGGAACAATCTATGGGGCCATTATGCAGTATGGAGCCATTATACAGTATGGAGCAATCTATGGGGCCATTATGCAGCATGGAGCAATCTATGGGGTCATTATGCAGCATGGAGCAATCTATGGAGCCATTATACAGTATGGAGCAATATATGGGGCCATTATACAGTATGCAGCACTATATGGGGCCATTATACAGTATGCAGCACTATATGGGGCCATTATACAGTATGCAGCATCATGTGGGGCCATTATACAGTATGGAGTTATATATGGGGCCATTATACAGTATGCAGCATCATGTGGGGCCATTATAGTATGGAGCAATCTAGGGGGCCATTATACAGTAGGGAGCAATGTATGGGGCCATTACAGTGTGGAGCAATCTATGGGGCCATTATGCAGCATGGAGCAATCTATGAGGCCATTATGTTGCATGGAACAATCTATGAGGCAATTAATGTATGGAGCAATCTATGGGGCCATTACAGTATGGAGCAATCTAGGGGCTATTATACAATATGGAGCAATCTATGGAGCCATTATACAGTATGGAGCAATCTATGGGGCCATTACAGCATGGAACAATCTATGGGGCCATTATACAGTATGGAGCCATTATACAGTATGGAGCAATCTATGGGGCCATTATGCAGTATGGAGCCATTATACAGTATGGAGCAATCTATGGGGCCATTATGCAGCATGGAGCAATCTATGGGGTCATTATGCAGCATGGAGCAATCTATGGAGCCATTATACAGTATGGAGCAATATATGGGGCCATTATACAGTATGCAGCACTATATGGGGCCATTATACAGTATGCAGCACTATATGGGGCCATTATACAGTATGCAGCATCATGTGGGGCCATTATACAGTATGGAGTTATATATGGGGCCATTATACAGTATGCAGCATCATGTGGGGCCATTATAGTATGGAGCAATCTAGGGGGCCATTATACAGTAGGGAGCAATGTATGGGGCCATTACAGTGTGGAGCAATCTATGGGGCCATTATGCAGCATGGAGCAATCTATGAGGCCATTATGTTGCATGGAACAATCTATGAGGCAATTAATGTATGGAGCAATCTATGGGGCCATTACAGTATGGAGCAATCTAGGGGCTATCATACAGCATGGAGCAATCTATGGGGCCATTATGCAGCATGGAGCAATCTATGGGGCCATTTCAGTATGGAACAATCTATGGGGCCCATTATACTGTATGGAGGTTTATGTGGGGCCCATTATTCTGTATGGAGGACTATGTGGGGCCATTATTCTGTATAGAGGACTATGTAGGGCCCATTACATTTTATATAGGACTTTGTGGTGCCCATAATTCTGTATGGAGGACTATGTGGGGGCCGGGAATTGGATGTTTCGCCCCCAGCAGTTCGCCCCCAGCAATTCGCCCCCGGGTACATTTCGCCCCCACACAGTTCGCCCCCAGCAGTTCGCCCCCAGGATGTTTCGCCCCGAACATTTCGCCCCCAGGATGTTTCGCCCCGAACATTTCACCCCCAGCAGTTCGCCCCCAGGATGTTTCGCCCCGAACATTTCGCCCCCAGCATTTCATCCCTGGATGTTTTGTCTCTAGCAATTTGCTCCTGGATCTTTCGCATACGGGAAAGACCTGCCTGAACTGAACTTTGGCAGGTTCGCTTATCACTAATAATACACCATATGAGTCTAAGATATAGAATTCTGATCAAATGAGTTTTTTTTATTCTAAAACATTGTTTTCTAGATAAGTCATTTTACAAACAGACAGGAAAATAGTAGGATTTCATTGGTTACTAAGGAGGTCGTGCCCCCTTGGTAGCAGAACGGATCCTGGCTCCCTGTGATACATTCAGGGCTGCTTGTTCACAGCCCTCTGCAAAGCTCCCCTTCACCCTCCGCTCATGTGCTCTGTCCTGGACAAGAGGAGGGCTCCCCCCCGCCTGTGTAAAGCCGTTACAGGACGGAACACATAGGGGGGGCTCTGCAGAAGGCTGTAAACCAGCAGCCCTTTATACATCATAGGGAATCTATTGTTACGGTAGTTGCATGCTCCTGTGCAGCCACAGCCTCTAGAATCCATCCACAAGTTCTGCTACTAAGGAGAAACAACCTCCTTAGCCACCACTGAAATCCTGCAGCACATGGAGCTTTAACTTGGAGGAGACTTTTCACACAGAAGTGAAGCCGCTGGAAGGTCTCCTTTGGAAATGAATATCATGGGCACAGGTACTATAACAGAACTTATGTTTTTTGGAGAGTTCTGCTTTAACTGTATATATCAAAACTGTTGTAACAAGAAACATAAAAAGGTATAGAGGGGAAGGATTAGAGAAAAAGAGAAAAGACAAATTACAGGTTATAATGCTTGAATGATTTTACAGCTAAAAACACTGCTCTCAAAACATACAATATGTGACCATGAACTAAAATCCAAAGCTGTAGGCAATGCCTCTCAGATAATCCATCACGCTTCTATTATTGAAATCTTGCTCGATACGTTTAACCCTTGCTGAAATTGCAGCATACTTTGTTTCTTGCAGCGATGGGATTTCCTGCTATTATCTGAATAATTTCAAAACTATGGAGCTCTTGCTGATGTTTCAGACAGTTAATGAACCGGTATATATTTTGGAAAAGAGTACCACATGTTTCTCGAAAGCTACGGTGCCATCCTTCGACATCATTATTTGTTCGCTAAACCAGACAATGTGAACTGAGGTCTAAGATGGCAGACATACAAGAAACAGAGGCATGTTCACACTAGCAAAAAAGAAGCAAGACAAAAATATATCTCATACCCTACCATAATTATATATAAATGTAAAGCAAAATTGCATAATAAATATAGGGTACTTAGTGAACTATTTTTGATCAAAAAAAGTATACAAGCCGTCCCACCAGCGGCAAGGTGACCCTAAATTGGGACGGTACCTATACTGCCTATATTAAAAACCTTACTGTATATCAAAGTTGAAGTAATGCATATAAAAGGGTAGACAAATAGGACCGGGTCCCAACTCCAGACCACCCAGGCCCGTGGTAAGCTACATATATACCAATCAGCTCAACAAAGGGCTGTTGTTTGTTCGCTGTTGATCATTCAATGTTCGTTCATACACATTCCAGAGTTGAACTGGAAACAAAGGTGCTTGACGTCCTCTGCGATTCATTCGACCGATATTAGCCGTCTTCAAAATAGTTGGCGATAGGTATTGCTTCTTGTGGAAAGTCAGGATCTTCCACCAATTCTTCAAATGATTGCACAACATTCTGTGGTGGTATAAAGGCCAGGGCAGGTATCATGCGTATCCAACGGGCAAATTCATGGTCACCTTGGTATTGCATCTTGAGTCCTTCATTTTGAACTTTACGCCAAACCGACTGTGATAGGTGGAAAAAGCAACCAGTCTTCTCAAGGTTGGGGAATTCACTTTCAAATGCCTGTATTGCAGCTAGTTCAAAATCCAACATCAGGTTGTCTGGCTGCCGTCCAGGCTGCAAGTTCTTCAGCTCTTGCAGCAACCTCTGGTATGTAGAACAGCTCTGGTCTGTCAGCAAGGTGCACACTAGCGGAACAACAAGGCCGCTATGGACTACATGGATTGTGTAAAGTTGCTTAAACAAGGCTGGTGTAGTGAAAAACATGCCATCAGCAAACCACTCTTTAGTTTGTGCCAGTAGATGGAGATTGTCTCTTGTTCCAAATATCAACATACGGCTGTGTCCATTTCCTAATTTAAAATGAAAGTATTAGTAGAGGAAATAACAGAAAAAGTGTAACAAGCATCAAACAGATAATTTTGGGATGAATTCACAAAAAAAAAATATCCTAATCAGAAGCCTCTGTTCATATCTCACATTAAAAACTCACATTTTGCTCCAGATTTTCTGATTTCATAACTGAAGCAAAATCTAGTGTAAAGGGGCCAACCAATACTTTTTGACAACATATATTGTCCCAGTGGAAAATGATATATTTTTATTTAAAAAAAAATTATGCATAATGGAATTGTTTTAATACAATGTTAAATAGTTAAGTAGCTTACCAGAGTCATGCAGAAGGTACTGCTGCTGGACACCATCAATACTGATCTCCTGAAACTCCTGGGGGATAGCAAGTTGATCAAGGGTTTGAGGGAACCTTGGGATATTGCTAAACTGCCTTGCTAATCGTATTGTTCTCTTCAGTGATGCTTTCCTTGGGAGAAGTGCTACAACATTAGAATGGGCTCCTGAAACGACGTCTGTGAGAATCTGTTGTGGTGTCTCCTGTGTTGTCCTTGCCCTGGTGACTGCCACATTAACAAGTCGGATTGCTTCAGGTCTTGCAGCTGGTGCTGCGTGACTGTGAAGATTGACTACTTTCACAACTTTGCCAGATTCTTCATTGGTCCAAACACGTCCCATGCAAGTTGACCGTTTTTCACATACCCAGATGGAATGGACATCATCAGCGGTGTGTTTGGAAAATAAGTAAATGTGATTCTCATGGACCAACTTCCTCCTTCCACGTTTGGACAGAACTGAATTCATAGTTGTAGAAAGTGAATTGATGTGGAAGCTGACTGATTTTTTGTGGCAGTACACTTCTCTCTTTGTGGAGATTTCAGACACTGCTATATTCTGATGTACAAATGGAATAAAAGCTAGTCTAATGTAACTTGCAGGACACCTGACCTGCTACTTGTTACATCTGCAACAAAACTTGCAACAAAGCAGGCCCGTGCTGGGTCAGGTAAAAGTTGAAAATTGTTTTGATTTTAGGCCTCTTGCACACTGTAATTTTAGAGTGGTTTCACACTTGTGTTTGGGGCTGCCAGAGGTCGATCCGCTCTGGATCTGACATCCAGCTGACCCCGGGGCAATGCTGGCAGAATGCTGGCATTCTGCTTGCATTGTCCATAGATGTGAACGGATGGGTTCCGCGATCTGCAGCCGCCCGTTCGCTTTCGTAATACCGCATTCCGCTATCAGTGTCAGAACAAAAAGAAAAGCATTTTCTTCTTTTCATTCCGCTGCAGGTTAGCGGAACGGCGGCATTACAGAAGCGAACGGGAGGCCTGTAGTACATATGTAGTGGAAGTGTGAAAGCACCCTTATGCTGCCACTGTTTTAGAACTCCAAAGCATGTGCTTTACTAGCATTTTTGAGAGCACTTTTGTGAGCGCTCTCGGTAATGACCCATAAGATACAGGCTATTGATGAACGCTAAGTGCTCAAAAATAGCTCCTGTAATAAAATAAAAAGAGCTGGCCGAAACAACACCTCGCTTTTCCAGCCATTGACTTATATATTCAAAATTGGCAATCTTCTTAGCAATTTTCCAGTGCTTAGCACTTGGGAAAGTGCCTACTGTGAAAGAGGTCATAGGGCTAAAACACAAGGCCGAAATTCCCTGCCTAATTTGGGGCCAAAACATCTGGGGGCGAAACATCCGGGGGCGAAATGTTCGGGGGCGAAACATCCTGGGGGCGAAATGTGCGGGGGCGAAACTTCCTAGAACCGTTTGAGGGTACCGTTGAATCGCTCATACAAACCATTGGTTTGGGGCTGATACGTGCTCGATACCAGATGCTGCACCTGCATTTTCTTACATAGGGCCTCCATTAAGCAACACATGAACTGGGTCCCCTGGTCGGTAAGCATCTCACTGGGGAAGCCTACTCGCGAAAAGATGGCCAAGAGGGCGTCCGACACCTTATCCGCCCTAATTGAGGACAGGGCTACTGCCTCCGGATACTGGGTAGCATAGTCTATCACAGTAAGGATGAAACGTTTTCCAGAGCTGCTGGGTATGGCCAGTGGTCCCACAATATCCACAACAATCCTCTGGAAAGGCTCCTCTATCACTGGCAAAGATATCAGGGGGGGCATTGGGAGCCGGCCCTGACTTTCCCACTCTGACACGTGGTACAGGAGTGACAGTAGTTCACCACATCTGTCCTCATTTTGGGCCAATAAAAGTAGTGAGACAGCCGGGCCTTGGTTTTGCTGACCCCCAAGTGTCCAGCAAGTGGAATCTCATGGGCGATCTGCAACAACTCACCCCTGAATTGGTAGGGGACGACCAGCTGTCTTCCCCTCAGCCACTCCTGTTGGGGTGTACAGGGAACTGTCTCCCAGTACAACCTCCTATGGTCCCACAATACCCTCTCCTTATCCGACTCGGAGGTGGGTTTCTCAGCGAGGCTCCTTAACGCCTCTAGGCTAGCATCTGAGTGCAGAGCTGCTTGAAACTCCTGGCTGGAGGAAGCCAGAAGTGAGGTTAAGGCCACGTCCTCACTGGGACCGGCTCTGGGTCCCTAACTGATTCCGTTATTCCTCTGTCCGAGGAGGGTCCAGAAGGCAGGGCGTTACTTGCATTCTGGGCACTCTGACTGCGGGTAACAGCGGCTATATAGGCCGTCTCCCCGGGGAATAACACCGTCCCATCAGCCTGCGCGGCTATGCGTGCCACTTCCCCATCCTCCCCCATTACCTCAGGCGCAGTGCTACTTATGGGGCAGCTACCATCAGCCAGATCACCGTCTGTTGTGACACTGGTCGCTGGCACAGCACCACCTGCTTCATGGTCCCCGTGCGTCTCTCCATTACCCATAGCACTGACACTTGCTCCTGCTAGGGGATCTTCAGCAATATCACCCTGCAGCGTGACATGGCTGAGTTCTCCTGTACCTTCAAATACATCATCAGGTAAAGCTTTGACATTCACATTATCAGCATTAACCTTAACAACTGTATCAGATCGGGCAGGGGTGTCAGGGATATAATAAGCAAATATCCTCCCCAAATCAGATCCCAACAAAACATTTGCAGGCAGGTTTTCAGATACTCCCACTTCCTTCACCCCACTCCCCGCACCCTAATCCATAAAAACCTGGGCAAGGGGCATCGGACACCACCAATCCCGGTGACAGTCAGGGTCTTTCCTGGAATAAGCTCTTCAGCGGATTCCATTTCGGGTCGGATGAGGGTTCGTTCGGCCCCAGTGTCCTTGAGGCCTACAGTGACAGTATCCACCACAGTGACAGACTGCAAGTTTTCACAGGCCCTCCCAACCGGCCCACACACCAAAAGAATTGATGCATTAGGCCCTGGGACCTTGGATGGGGGGTTCTTCCTCTGCTTCTCTGGGCAAGTGGCGCTGAGATGACAAGTCTGGTTGCAGAAATAACACTTGCGGGCATCAGATGCAGGCCGGGCGTTGGTAACGGGGACAAGGCCTCCAGAAGGTCGGATGCTGGGGCAGGGATGGCGGTTGGTGGCTTACCCCCTTTCCAGCTGGCAACGCCCGGCTTCCGCACCTCCGGTTGGCCTTGTAGGTGTCTGCGATCTGCGCTGCTTTATTGGCATCTGGTGGCTCCCGATCCATTACCTCAGTCGGACACAGATGCAGGAACTGGTCTTTCACCATCAGGTCCTTTAACTGCTCAAAGGTGGTCGCTGACAGTCCTTGGATCCACTGCTTGAAGTTGGTTCTGAGCCCATGCACCACATCGCTGTAACTGTCGTGCGGTCCACGTTGGAGGTTCCGGAACTTTTTACAGTACACCTCAGGAGTCAGTTGGAACCTCTGGATTAGGGCCTGCTTAATGGCATCATAGTTCCCATCTAGGCCCTGAGGAAGAGCCACAAACACATCCAGAGCTTTGCCTCGCAGCCCTGCAGTTAAGTACCGGGCCCACTGGTCCACAGGCAGCTGGTACTGTCTGCAAGTCTTTTCAAAACCCCTCAGAAAGGTGTCGAGGTCGCTGTCCTTTAACATCACAGGAAAATGCTCTGGACGGGGTTTAAACAGGGTTGCATTGTTGGTCTCACCGTTCCGTGAGGTGGATGGTGAGATCCTGAGCTGGGCCATCTGCAGTTCATGGGCCTTCTGAGCTTGGGCCTGCCGCTCGGCCTCTCGCTCGGCTCTCTCTGCCTCTGACTGGGCTTGGGCCTCCGCTCGTCAGCCTCCTGGTGCTGCTGAATTACTTTCAGCCGTCCTTCATGATCCTCTGCAGGAAGTTGCTGTAGAGCCATCTGCAGATAAGGGTCCAGGCTGCCCTGGTCGCTGACGCGGCATGCGTCTACAGGTGGGACCCCTGCAGCAGTACTGTCCATATCTTGGCTGACCCCTGGCCCTGCTGAGGTCTGGAGAAGGGCTTGCTCTGCCTCCAGTTGCGCCAGCGCAGCAGCCATTTGTTCTTTGTTTTTGCCGAGGTGGTCCATGCCTTTGGTTATACATATTCCAATAAGAGTGTCCATTTTCTGCTGGCTGTACCAGAACTCCCCAACAATGACCTTGTATTTTGGTGATCAAATAGAAAGAAAAAACGAAGAAGGGTAGGGGTGACTGCTGCACATACAGTATTGTCTCAGATCTAATAAACACTGAGTTCAATCTTCAAAACTTTTGTGCAGGGTCCAGGTAAGAACCGTGCAAGTTTTTAGTGAGAGGAATGATTGCTCAAACCAGATCACTAATGTCCTATGATCCCACCGCTTGCCACCAATTGTCAGGAAAACTTGGTCAGACCTTGCAGCACTCTGGCGCCCCCTTATCCTGCTGGTGAAACACGGTATTGACCGAGGATAAGCAACAGGGCGCAGCTGCTCTCATTTATGTCGACTATTGCGGTACGTGATGTGACAGGATGTATATATATACCACCAGTTCCGTCCAGGAACGTATATATACCTCAATCCCACCACCCTCAACCACAATATCACATAAATACACCGTATGCTGCCACCACCGATCTCTTAACAGGTGGATCGGGTACCCGTTCGGTAACGTGAATTAGCGGGTGAGGACCGGGTTTGCTCAACATAGGACAAGAAGAACGAAGCTAGTAAATAATAATTTACTCCTGAAAGTTGGCAGTGTTTGCAAAAGATATACAAGATATTATAAAAGACAATTTACATATATGCACAAAACAGTTATTAAAATAAAAGGGGTAAATAATAGCAAAACCTGCGCCACGAGGTGATGGTCTCAGATTCTGTGGGGGGGGGGGGGGGGCGGCTCCCCGGAAATTAGGTGTGATTCCTCCACGCAGCTAGGAGTGCTTGCATCTGACGTCCCTGGGTTGGAATGAGCCAACATGGACGTTCTGGTTTTTAGTAAGGAGGCAAAACACTAGGACACACCCATGTTGTTTACCTCACACGGGGGCTCGGTTTTGTGAACCCACCCAGCTGCACAAGACATAAAAATCCTTCATCTTCCATATCTTGGTATGGGGGGGCCCACATCCAAGATGGATACATAATGTTTGCCGTCACCAATATTCACGGAGATTGATATCAAATTTGATATTTCTATGATGTTCAGAAGCTCAGAACCCATTTCCTAGGTTTCTGGTGGTTTCCCAGTTATGAAAGATACAACATCATAACTGGAAAAAGGTGAGCATCCCAAAAATGTGGTCCATGTGTTTGTGACAGTCATGTGCATTGTTAACCCCTTAACATTTGACGTACTAATACGCGTCTGTGCCCTGGGACTTAAGAGCCAGACCCGTATTAGTACGTCATAGCGATCGCGCGCGCACACAGGCTGTGCGGGCGCGATCGCCGCCGGGTGTCAACTGATTGTCACAGCTGACACCCGGTACTATGTGCAGGGAGCGGTCACGCACCGCTCCCAGCACATTAACCCCCGCGATGCTGCGATCAAAGTCGATCGCAGCATTGCGGTGGCAAGGGGAGGTGATCGCAGATACTCACCTCCTCTTCCGGCTTCCAGCGCTGTCTGCCGTGGCTTCCAGGATGTTGCCATGACAACATCTGGGTCACCAGACAGCAGGAAGATTTTTTGGACATGCGCAGTGCATCTCCAAAAATCTTCTCCCTGTCCAGCGCTGACAGCCTGCATGACACAGGGATGGTGCCGCATTCCTGTGCCATGCAGGCGATCAGAGAAAAAAAAGTGAAAGTCCCATAGTGGGACAAAGTAATGAAGTATAAAAACTATCAGAAAGTGAAAAAAAAAAAAAAAAAAAAAATTGTAAAAATATATATAAAAAAAAAATAAAAAAAAATAATCCACCAAAAATAAAAAAATAATGTACCCATCAATGAATATCATTATATAAAAAAAAAAAAAAACACAACAATAAAAGTACACATATTTGGTATCGCCACGTCCGGAACAACCTGACCTATAAAACTGTCCCACTAGTTAACCCCTTCAGTGAACACGTTAAAAAATAAAAAACGAAGCAAAAAACAATGCTTTATCACCATACCGCCCAACAAAAAATGGAATAACACGCGATCAAAAAGACAAATATAAATAAAAATGGTACCGCTGAAAAAGTCATCTCGTCCCGCAAAAAACAAGCTGCCATGCAGCTCCATCAGCCAAAAAATAAAAAAGTTATAGCTCTCAGAATAAAGCTATGCTAAAAAATATTTTTTTCTATAAAATTGCTTTTATTATGTAAAAGTGCAAAACATAGAAATACGATATAAATGTGGTACCGCTGTAAACGTACTGACCCGAAGAATAAAGCTGCCTTATCAATTTTACCACACGCGGAACAGAATAAAAAAAAAAAAAAAAAAACAATTCATGAATTGTTGGTTTTCGTTTATTCTGCCTCCCAAAAATCGGAATAGAAAGCGATCAAAAAATGTCACGTGCCTGAAAATGGCACCAATAACAACGTCAACTCATCCCGCAAAAAAAAAGCCGTCAAATGACTGTCTGCCAAAATCTGGAAAAATTATAGCTCTCAAAATATGGCGATGCAAAAACTAGATTTTACTAAAAATGCGTCTTAGTGTGTGACAGCTGTCAGTCATAAAAACCCCATATGATTCTGGTATCTCTGTAATCACACCGACCTGAAGAATAAGGTCATCTAATCACTTATACCGCATGAGGAACGGCATAAAAAAAACTCTCGAGTTGTGCTAGGGTTAGGGTTGTGCTACGGTTAGGGTTAGGGTTGTGATGGGGTTGGGATTTTTTTCAAAAGTAAGAAAAAAAGATGACGATATGGCGACTAGTGTTGAGCGCAAGTGCTCGCTACTTGAGTTTGCATCGGGTGTTCTGGTATGCATTGAGTATCGTGGGTATTTGAGTGACATGCTTGAGTCTCCGCCCCATATGCTTCACGGCCCAAAAAACTTTGCGGGGATTGCCTGCCATGCACGAGCGATCCCTGCATGTTTTTTTTTGGGTGTCTAATAACCGTGAAACATCCGGGCGGGGACTCGAGCATTTCACTCGAGCACATGCAGTACATGGTGCATACCTGAGTACCCGATGCAAACTCAAGTAGCGAGCACTTGCGCTCAAGACTAATGACAACTTATTCAATATGATGACCTAATGTTATCAAATTCTGTGTCGTACCTCCAAATGCAACATGGTGTCCACTAACAAATTGTCGGCTCAAATTGTTAGCGGACACCATGTTGCATTTGGAGAGTCCCTTTGTGCCCAAACATTGGAGCTCCCCCACAAGTGACCCCATTTTGGAAACTAGACCCCCCAAGGCACCTATCTAGATGCATAGTGAGCACTTGGAACCCTTAGGTGCTTCACAAATTGATTCGTAAAAATGGAAAAGTATTTTTTTTCCACTTTTTCATTTTTACAAATCAATTTGTGAAGCACCTGGGGGTTCCAAGTGCTCACTATGCATCTAGATAGGTGCCTTGGGGGGTCTAGTTTCCAAAATGGGGTCACTTTGTGGGGGAGCTCCAATGTTTGGGCACATCAGGGGCTCTCCAAACACAACATGGCGTCCGCTAATTATTCAAGCAAATTTTACAATCAAAAAGTCAAATGGCGCTCCTTCCCTTTCGAGCCCTGCCGTGAGCCCAAACAGTGTTTTTTCCCCACATATGGGGTATCTGCGTGCCCAGGGGAAATTGCACAACAAATTTTATGTAGATACAAGTCTGTACATCAGTACAGGGGAGAACACAAGAGCGGTGTATGATCCGAGCTGCGGTAATACATTATACCTGTATAACAATTGGCGCAGGCTTTGGCACTTTCCGGTCTCCTTTCAGAGGCTGCCCGTTCTTCTGGGTCATTACTTGCTTGTTGCAATTTCCTAGAGCTTTTCTTGATGTTTTCCCACATGATACAGAACCGCGCACTTTGTCCTGGTGGCTTTTGACAAGTGACTTTACTTTAGGGAAATATAGATCATGTGAGGACAGTTCCTGAGCCAACCATGTGGAGCATCAATGGGCATGAAAGTGAAAGATTGCCAACACCAAAGCTGCAGAGGCAAAAGTCTTCCAATACACAAGGAACAGAATTATGCCCACCTGGATGTCAGGTGTACTAGTAATCCCAGCACCCAACCCTCATGCCCAAAAGGACTACGTCATTTTTGCACTAAAAGTATTTCACGTGTCAAAACCCCACTGAAGTGGCACTTTAACCCCTTACCAACATGATTTGCAGTTACATCATATGCCAGCTCTGACTTCTTGCCTGGAAGATGATGGCTGTGATATTTAGCCATCATCTGCCTTTAATAGCCACATGTAGAGCAGAGCTCCACCTGTTAGAGATGGACAGCAGCATTAACAGCGAACTGAGAAGGGAGTCATGCCATGTGCCCAACTGTGCCCCTGTAACACGATCGTGGGATGCCATCACTGCCAGGAAGGAGTCTGCTGAAAAGACCCATGCCTGTCATGACAGATCTGTGAATGCTGGCTATATACTGCAGTATTGCTGTACATAACACAAGAAACCAGATGATTGCATGTTCACGTCCCCTAAGGCTATGTGCCCACGATGCAGAAATGCTCCGGATTTTTCCTGAGCCTTTCTGCATCTCTCCTGGCAGACAAAACGCATGCGGATTGTACATGCGGATAGTACATGCGGATTGTACATGCGTTTTTCCTGCCAGGGATATGCGGATGTGAAGCGTTCTTCACATGCATTTCTGCATGCGGGTTGACAAGCGCTTTTCAAGCGATTTTAGCATCACTTGGAAAGTGCTTGTCAACTTGGTCACACTATATAAATCCATGCAAATGGAGTGTGACCCGAGAGAATGTCAAAAAATTAAAAAATAAATCTATACTTACCTTGCGATGGCCCCCGGAGTCTTGCTTCACTCGGTGCTGACTGCCGGCAGATCGCGGTACAGTGCACTGAAGGACCTGCCGACGTCAGCGCAGGTCACAAGAATATGACGTCAGCGCAGGTCCTTCAGTCCATCGCGATTTGCCGGCATGAGAGGAGGAGCGCAACGGGGGCCGCCAGAAGGTAAGTATCATATTTATTTTTTATTTTATTCTTTTTTTTCACAGTTTCTATGGTACCTGGGTCTGGACGAGAGTCTCCTCTCCTCTAGACCTGGGTACCATCCGCACATTGGAACACGTGGATTGCGCATCTACAAATACAGTGATGCGTAGTCCATGCGTTCTAATGCAAGTCAATGGCGTATAGCAAATGTGGTGCCAATATTCAAAAAGGGGACAAAAACTGAACTTGGAAATTATAGGCCAGTAAGCTTAACCTCTACTGTGGGTAAAATCCTGGAGGGTTTCCGTAGATATGCTATGATACAGTATCTGAAGAAGAATAACCTCATGACCCAATATCAACATGGGTTTATGAGGGACCGTTCCTGTCAAACTAATCTGATTAGTTTTTATGAGGAGGCAAGTTCTGGACTGGACCAAGGAAATGCAGTGAATGTTGTGTATATGGACTTTTCAAAAGCTTTTGATACGGTTCCACACAAAAGGTTGATACATAAAATGAGAACATTGGGGATAGGGGAAAATATATGTATGTGGGTTAAGAATTGGCTCAGTGATAGGAAACAAAGGGTGGTTATTAATGGAAAACACTCAGACTGGGTCTCAGTTAACAGTGGGGTACCACAGGGGTCAGTATTGGGCCCCCTTTTTAACATTTATTAATGACCTTGTAGGGGGCATATAGAGTAATATTTCAATATTTGCAGATGACACTAAACTCTGCAGGGTAATCAATACAGAGGAGGACAATTTTATATTACAGGAGGATCTATGTAAACTAGAAGCTTGGGCTGATAAATGGCAAATGAGCTTTAATGGGGATAAATGTAAGGTAATGCACTTGGGCAGAGGAAATAAAATGTATAATTATATGCTTAATTGTAAAACACTGTGCAAAACTGGAACTGAAAAAGACCTGGGTGTATTGGTGGACGACAAGCTCACGTTTAATGGCCAGTGTCAGGCAGCTGCTGCAAAGGCAAATAAAATAATGGGATGCATTAAAAGAGGCATAGATGCTCATGAGGAGAACATAATTTTACCTCTATACAAGTCACTAGTGCGACCACACTTAGAATACTGTGTACATGTTATGTTCTGCTACCAAAGCTAAGGAAAGAGAGGAGATCTGTCCCTACTATAAGACTCAGCTGAATCCCTACGATGTAACAGGGAACCTGATCCTGCGATCAGACCTGCTAAAGTCCTAATCTAGTCTGTACGGAGACCTATAGATTTGGGGAGGGAATCCCTACAAGTACTAAGGACTGGGAGGAATATGGGACACCTCCTAACAGAAATAGCAGCAGACAGACGAACAAACAAAATAGATAGAACCTAGAGGTCCGTAGACCAAGCAAACTAACAGAGTTAGATACAGAGCACAGGCTAGCTAGAAAGTAGATATACAATGAAGTCCAGCAAAGCCAGAAGGGCGGAGCAGGATTAAATAGGCCAACAAGGTCATGTGACCAGCAAAGGAAAAAAAACCTAACAGCAAGGTTCTAACAGTACCCCCCCTTCTAAGAGGATCCTCCGGATCCCCTAGGACCAGGCTTATCAGGAAATCTCCTGTGAAACGCTCTGATAAGTCTGGACGCGGAAACATCATCTGACCTCACCCAAGAGTTATCCTCGGGTCCGAAACCTTTCCAGGCCACAAGATACTGCAAACTACCTCTATACCGTCTAGAGTCAAGGATGCGAGAAATTTCATATTCCCCGTCCTCCACCACCGGAGGAACAGAGGCAGAGGCGTCACCATCCGACACAACAGCTTTTTTTAACAGAGAGACATGAAAGACCGGATTAATTCTCCAGGAGGTAGGAACCTCCAACCTAACAGCAGATTGGTTGACAACCTGAAGCACCTTAAAGGGCCCTACAAACTTGGGACCCAATTTCTTAGAAGGAATCCTCAACCGCAGATTCCTAGAGGACAACCAAACCATGTCACCAACAGCGAACAAAACCTCCTGTCGTTTCCTATCAAAGTAGTCTTTAGATTTTCTGTTGGCCTCCTGAAGATTACCACGCACATCCGTCCAAACTCTTTCCAAATCACCGGAAAAATTCTCCTCCTCAGGCACGGCAGATCCCAACTTGGAGAACGACCCAAACGACGGATGTCTCCCAGAACAACAAAAAAAAGGCGAACAACCAGCAGAAGAAGATGTATGATTGTTCAGAGCAAATTCGGCAAGTGGCAGAAACTCAGACCACCCCTCTTGATTGTCTGCCACAAAACAACGCAAGAACTGCTCAACATCCTGGTTTTTCCTTTCTGTCTGGCCATTAGATTCAGGATGATATCCGGACGAAAACGACAAATGAATTCCCAACCTGTCACAAAAGGCACGCCAAAAACGAGCCACGAACTGAGGACCCCTATCAGAAACAATGTCAGTAGGAACGCCATGAAGTCTGACAATTTCCTTGACAAAGGCCTTAGCGAGAGTTTTAGCGCAGGGCAGTTTGACGAAGGGAACCAAGTGACACATCTTGCTAAAACGGTCCACGACCACCCAGATGACAGTAAAACCCTCAGAGGGGGGAAGGTCAGTTATAAAGTCCATAGCCAAATGTGTCCAAGGAGCACTGGGGACCTCCAAAGGACAAAGCAACCCCGCAGCAGGAGTATGTGAGGACTTAGATCTAGCACATATAGTACATTGGCGCACCCACTTAATGACTTCCTTCTGCCATCCAGGCCACCAAAAACTGCGACCCACCAGTCTCTTGGTCTCAGAGATTCCGGGATGACCTGCCAACCGAGATTCGTGACACTCAACAAACAAATCTCTCCTAAAGGTCCCAGGCACAAACAACCTCCCATGAGGAGTGTTAGATGGGGCATTCTCCTGAGCTTTAAGAATCTCATCTTCCAAAACGGAGTCTAAAGCAGCTATCACAACACCTTCTTGTAAAATGTTTTCCTCTTTCTCAGCACCGACTATGGGAGAAAAACTGCGAGACAAGGCATCCGCCTTAACATTCTTAGTACCAGGGATGTAAGTAACGGAGAAATTAAACCGCGAGAAAAACAGTGCCCACCTAGCCTGACGGGCATTCAGGCGCTTGGCAGCGTCAAGATATATCAGATTTTTATGATCCGTAAGAACCTGAACGGGAAATTCCGCACCTTCCAAGAAGTGGCGCCAGTGTTCAAATGCGAGTTTAATAGCCAATAATTCCCGATTACCAATATCGTAATTCAATTCAGTCTCCGAAAATTTTTTTGAAAAAAATGCACAGGGATGTAATCCATCCCCGTTATCCTGAGACAATACTGCGCCAACCCCCACAGAGGAAGCATCAACCTCAACCAAAAACGGCCTAGTAACATCAGGCTGCATAAGGATGGGAGCAGAGGTGAACCTCTCCTTGAGATACACAAAAGCTTCAATGGCCTCAGAAGACCACTGAACCGCATCAGCACCTTTCCTGGTGAGATCAGTCAGAGGTTTGACAATACTAGAAAAATTTTTTATGAATTTTCTATAGTAATTGGCGAAACCCAAAAACCTCTGTATTGATTTCAAACCAATAGGCCTAGGCCATTCCTGCACAGCCTGAACCTTAACCGGATCCATCTCAAAACCTTTGCTGGAGATAATGTAGCCCAAAAAACTAATTCTCTGTACAGCGAACTCACATTTCTCCAGCTTAGCAAAAAGCGAATTGTCCATTAATAACTGTAATACCTCACGCACGCTCCGCCAATGAGACTCCAGATCTGGCGAATAAATCAAAATGTCATCCAAATACACAACCACATTTTTACCGATCAAAGGTCTAAGGATGTCATTAATCAGATTCTGAAAAAATGCAGGAGCATTAGTAAGACCAAAAGGCATAACCAGATTCTCAAAATGACCCACAGGAGTGTTAAAAGCAGTCTTCCATTCATCACCCTCCTTCATGCGCAACAGATTGTATGCCCCCTTAAGGTCAATTTTAGAGAACCACTTGGCCCCCAATAACTGGTTAAACAGATCAGGAATCAATGGCAGTGGGTAAGGATTGCGTACCGTAATTTTGTTAATCTCACGAAAATCCAGACAAGGACGTAAACCGCCGTCCTTTTTTTTTACAAAAAAAAATCCAACCGCCACAGGAGACTTAGAGGGCCTAATGTGACCGGCGGCCAAACTTGTCTGTATGTATTCCTCCAAAGCCTTCCTCTCAGGAATAGTAAGGTTAAATAAACGACTTTTAGGAAGAGTCGCTCCAGGGACAAATTCAATAGAACAATCATAGTCTCTATGGGGAGGCAAAACCTGCGATTCTTTCTCAGAAAAAACTCTCCAAAAATCCTGAATAGGAACAGGCAATTCTCCCCTATCCAAAGCTGCAATACGCCCGTTACAACACTTGTCATAACATTTATGGCTCCAGGATTTAATTTCACTGGTAGACCAATCCAGTACAGGATTGTGAAATTTTAACCAGGGCAAACCCAATATTACTGGAGAAGGCAAGTTATTCAACACTACCAAATCCAATTTCTCATGGTGAACACCATTAATAGTGAGAGGAAATTCACTGACCTTGAGAGTAATATTCTTCAAAGGGGAGCCATCCACAGAAACCACAGCAATGGGGGATGATAAAGGTTCAGGTTTTAAATTGAGTTTTTCCACGAATCCCCCATCAATAACATTCAGTGTAGACCCGCAATCAACAAACACCCGAAATTCCATTAATTTTTCCTGAGCAATCGTGGAAGCAGCTAAAAATATACCCTTGGAATTTAAACAGGCAATACGGGCGTGACTGACCATTTTTTTTTCTTTCTTCATACGAAGCTCACAGCCTTTAATCAAATGACCAGATTTTCCACAATAGAAACACAAGCCTTCTGAAAAACGACGGTGTTTTTCTTGAGAGCGAGGTGCCACCGATCCAATCTCCATCGGTTCACCACTGTTAGTACACACATTATCATAACCAGAAACTGACATAGCAGAGGATTTGCTCTCATTAACCCTAGCACGCAGTCTTCTGTCCACCCGTATAGCTAATTGCATAGCCTGTTGCAAATCCTCAGGTGTAGGATAAGCAATTAGCAGGTCTTTAACCTTTTCACTGAGCCCAGCAAGAAATAGACTTTTCAGAGCAGAATCGTTCCACCCTGTTTGAGTGGACCAACGACGAAAATGTGTACAATATTTTTCCATATTACCTGATCCTTGTTTTAAACGTCTCAACTCAGTCTCAGCTGATGCCACACGGTCAGGATCATCATATAATAGTCCTAAAGCAGAAAAAAAACTATCCACTGATCTGAAGCATGTATCACTAGGTTGCAAAGAAAAGGCCCACTCCTGAGGCTCTTTGCGCAAAAGTGACATTATGAACCCTACGCGCTGGGATTCATCCCCAGAGGACTTGGGTCTCAAACGAAAATACAATAAGCAAGCATTTTTAAATGAAAAAAATTCTCGATGTTCACCAAAAAATAAATCCGGCAAACATACCTTAGGCTCCAAGAAATATGCTCCAGGACAGTTACTCACGTGCTGACGGAGCTCGGCCACTTCCAGAGAGAGTCCCTGCAGGTGTTTAGCCAAATCCTGAACCGACACCATGATGGAACAGAAAAAAATCTTTCCTTAGAGAATTTACAGGCTGGACTTACTGTTATGTTCTGCTACCAAAGCTAAGGAAAGAGAGGAGATCTGTCCCTACTATAAGACTCAGCTGAATCCCTACGATGTAACAGGGAACCTGATCCTGCGATCAGACCTGCTAAAGTCCTAATCTAGTCTGTACGGAGACCTATAGATTTGGGGAGGGAATCCCTACAAGTACTAAGGACTGGGAGGAATATGGGACACCTCCTAACAGAAATAGCAGCAGACAGACGAACAAACAAAATAGATAGAACCTAGAGGTCCGTAGACCAAGCAAACTAACAGAGTTAGATACAGAGCACAGGCTAGCTAGAAAGTAGATATACAATGAAGTCCAGCAAAGCCAGAAGGGCGGAGCAGGATTAAATAGGCCAACAAGGTCATGTGACCAGCAAAGGAAAAAAAACCTAACAGCAAGGTTCTAACAGTACAGTTCTGGTCTCCGGTGTATAAGAAAGACATGGCTGAACTAGAGCGGGTGCAGAGAAGAGCGACCAAGGTTATTAGAGGACTGGGGGGTCTGCAATACCAAGACAGGTTATTACACTTGGGGTTATTTACTGTGGAAAAAAGAAGGCTTAGAGGTGATCTTATTACTATGTACAAGTATATGAGGGGACAGTACAAAGACCTTTCTACTGATCTTTTTACTCTGAGGCCTGAGACGGGGACAAGGGGGCATCTTCTACGTCTGGAGGAAAGAAGGTTTAATCATAATCACAGACGGGGATTCTTTACTGTAAGAGCAGAGAGACTATGGAGCTCTCTGCCGCATGATGTTGTAACGAGTGATTCACTGTTAAAATTTAAGAAGGGCATGGATGCCTTTCTTGAAAAGTATAATATTGCAGGTTATAAATACTAGATTCCTTGATAGGGCGTTGATCCAGGGAACTAGTCTGATTGTCGTATGGAGTCGGGAAGGAATTTTTTTCCCCAATGTGGAGCTTGGTGTTTGCCACATGGTTTTTTTTTGCCTTCCTCTGGATCAAGATGTTAGGCTATGGGTTGAACTAGATGGACTTAGTTTTTAAGGTTGAAGGAAGACTATGTTACTATATAATGGTGGCGAAAACGCAGCACTTCCGCAAAATAATTGGTAGTGCTGTTTTTTTTCCGCAATGATAATCCGCAGCGGAAATTTCCACAGCATGTGCACAGCACATGCGGATCATCATTGGGGAACATGGCAGGCCTTCTACCATGCGTTTTTTAAGCGTTTCTGCAGCGTTTTTGCTGCTGCGGAAACGCTTAAAAAGGAATCGTGGGCACACAGCCTAAGGGGACAAAAAGGAAAAAGTTTAATCTGAATATTCAAATCACTCCTGCCCCTCTATGACCCATTTTAAAATAAAACATATGGGCGTTATCCAATCAAAATATAAAAATAATTAACCTGATCAGTGAACGGCATAAAAACAAAAACCCTCATATGGCTGTATTGACAGAAAAATAAAGCTACTGCTCTTAGAAGAATAAGAAAAATGCAGAGCCGGAAAATAACATGGTCAGGAAGGGGTTAAATTCTGCCACTTCTATAGAAAATTGAACCCATTTCGCTGACTGCCTTCAATGGCAGCCAAATAAGGCAGAGGGTTAGAGGAATACCGACCTTATATTGTAGACTTCTAGGATGCTTAAGAAGTGGACAATCCCTTTAAGCTACATTGTGCAGACAAAGCCATGGCAGTGTAGAAGGCCGACAAGATCTCAGTGGAAAGGCTGCAGGTTTGCGTCTGCATTAGGCAAGTTATAGAGGTAGAAGTGTTGGGACCTTGTTGCTGTGCAGGTAGAATCTGGAGCCTCGGCACCGTCCTGCGGAGCCCATACTACAGGGAGGAGGCGCAGCGCCATGTGTAGTAATCTGAGCAGGATAGTCAGTGTTCAGCCAGCACTGATGGAGACTGACACCCCAACTCATTACCCAATACATGACCGGCTTAAAGACCCTCTCCCATCAGAGCTTATCCTCTTACTATATTGTAATCAGATTATACAGCACTGTACTTACAGCTGCTCATTATACCTTTCTACTGGGCTAATTATTCTCTTTTCTCTGCTCTATGTAGAATTAGTTGGGTCCCCTCCTGACCCAGCCGCTCTCATCCCCCTGCCAGGGACTTTTGCAGTGACTTATGACTCATACAAGGAAAACTGACCTCCTGTTTCTACATACAGCTTATAAATATTAGCAAAAATGTCCAATCACATTGTAAATATAACGACATCCAAAAATGTGTGCGTCCAATGGACATTCCACACGGACAGTGTAGAGCAGGGGTCTCAAACTCGGCTGGGTATATGGGCCGCATATGGAAAAAATTGGAATTTGGGGGGCCGCATTCTTTGCAGGTCAAAGTGACATTTTTAGTGATGCCATTTTTTTTGTATACACCGTCTGAACATTTTTGCTGTGTTTATTTTATTTTTTTATAGCTTGGGTCGTTACGGATGTGGCGATAATAAATGTGCACTTTTTGTGTTTACTTTAGTTTATATATTTAGTTTATATATAAAGCAGCATTTTTAGTGGCAAAATATTTTTTCATGCTTTATTTTTATTTTTACAATTTTGTTTCCCTCTTTTGGCCACAGAGTAATATAGTTTCAGAATTAGCACCATATATAGTAATTCTGGCAAACATCTAGTAATTTGCCCCATCCTGGTCCCCACCTTGTAGTAATATGCCCCATCCTGGTGGTCCCCATCTTGAAGTAACGTGCCCCATCCTGGTGGTCCCCATCTTGCAGTAACGTGGCCCATCCTGGTGGTCCCCATCTTGCAGTAACGTGGCCCATCCTGGTGGTCCCCATCTTGCAGTAACGTGGCCCATCCTGGTGGTCCCCATCTTGCAGTAATGTGGCCCATCCTGGTGGCCCCCATCTTGCAGTAATGTGGCCCATCCTGGTGGCCCCCATCTTGCAGTAATGTGGCCCCCATCTTGCAGTAATGTGGCCCATCCTGGTGGTCCCCATCTTCTAGTAATATGCCCCATCCTGGTGGTCCCCATCTTGCAGTAATATGCCCCATCCAGTAGAATTGTCCTCTGCGCTGTTCTTCACACACAAAGTAAAAAAAAAAAAAAAAAAAAAAAAAAAAAAAAAAGATTCCTTTCACCTGTCCTCCGTTCCCTCTGCTTCCTTTGTGCACATGTGGCCCGCGGGCCGCATGTTTGAGACCTCTGGTGTAGACGGTTATGTAAAAGAATGGGAAGCCACTAGGTGGCAGCACAACGTCACATAACAGGATTTTTTATCCAGATGGCTGTGAATCTACTCGTCATTAGGTTACCTGACTCAAGTAATCATTCATAGATCTCCACAGCCAAATGTAGATGTATTGAAGTAGAACAGTGAGAGCAGAACCAGTTAGGCTTGTATTTTACCATGGAGATTCAGAAACACAATTTAAACTTCCTTGACATTACAATAATACCAACCAAGGCCGGTTACCACAACACTGAAAACTGACAGCCACAAGTGGGTTACTATCCTGGCAGAGCTACCATCCGGCTCCCCTACGTAGAGGAATACCGAAAAGCCAATATATACGCCTAAGGAGAAATTGCTCAACGGTGAATGAGTACATGATAAAATCGAGGGAATTACAAAAACGCTTCCTACAAAAGGGATGTCCTAAAAAAGTGCTAGGCCAACGCCCTTACAAGAGACAGAAATTCTCTATTGACCCCTAAAGCACGAGAACAAGATAATGAGATCCATCTAATAGGAACCTACGACGACCGAAATCAGGGGGTGATGAACATACTCTATGATCTTTGGGCAATTTTGAGATCAGATAAAGATCTGCAAGATGTGGTCCCTGAGAGCCCCAGGGTCACATACAGGAGAGGCAGGAACCTTAGAGATCACCTTGTGCGCAGCCACTTTGTGGAGGACAACACGGGCAAAACAACGTGGCTGAGCAGTGACACCACGGGGACTTATAGATGTGGTGACTGCAAAGCCTGCAAATACATCTGTAAAAGCAAGAAATGTATCAGTGCCACAACCAAACTAGAAGACCAAAATCACGAATTCACAAACTGCAAGACGCAAGGAGTAATCTATATGGCAACTTGCCAATGTCCGATGAACTACATCGGCAAAACCAAAAGAGTTCCGGAGACTGATATTGGACCATATCGGTTATGTCAGACGTAGGGAGGACACAACTCTCTCGAGACACATGCGTGAGAAACACACCTTGGACCCGTTTTCTTTATACTTTCAAGCCATCGAAGTAGTACGCCCCCCGAGAGGAGGTAATTGGGACCAACTGCTGCTTCAGAAAGAAAGTAGATGGATCCATAGAATGAAATCCTATAACCCACACTACACAAATGAAACATTGTCCTTCTCATGTTTCATTGACACATAATAACATTTTCACCCCCAATGAAACCTCTTGAACCTCGCTAGACCTAAAACCTCTCTAATATATAATATGTAGAATCCAGTCCATGTTCTTCATAATGGATATTGGTCCACATAACTATCAAATCAGCGCCTTATAGGACCAAAACTATTAAAGTTATTATACTTTAAAATCACAAAATGACCTCTTGAACAAATTGAACTTTAATAACAATTGGACAAATTTCATCAGAATTTCTTCCTTTGTTTTTATATTATAAAATACTCATCTGAAGACTTAATAATACAGATACATCGATACAATCAGACACACTGATACAATCAGAATAAAAGTCATCCCAATGTCTATTATGGACATATTGATACGATCCAATGAAATGAACTTTGAGGAAATAGACGTCCGCAAGCGTTTGCTGGTGCGGAAGCAGTGACATAGCCAGATGGCATTGGTCACGATGAAAGGAAGTTCTGCATCGATGTAAGTGTAGGTGGGACGAGGTAGCACATGAAACAGGCAGATCTGTCTGTAAACAAAACAAATGACAAACTACGAACAAACACTATTAACAACTCATATCGCAACAAACTCGTAGAGACGACATTATAAGATGCAATGCAATATACCAGTCTCCTTCCCTAGATATAAAAGACATATTAATACTGTGAGATCGCAGCGCAGCCAAGACATCTCTGTGAGAAAAAGATCCTACTGGAAGAATGAGACGAGTCCCTGCATGATTATATGATCGGAACATGATACGCCTGCAACGCACCCTAGTCACTCGATTGGATGACAGAAGGGGGGGCGCACAAGAGGGGGCACCAACTTCCCTATAAAGTCACGCTGGTTTAGCCGCCAGACGCTGCCGGCAACCCTGCCGATAAGTTTATTACAAAACTATCGTACTATCAAACCAAAAAAGATCATAGACTGTGAGCCCCTGATGACCATGAGAGTCTCATATAAGAATGATGAAACGCGTAGGGCTGAGCATTTCTATAGAAAGTCCTACAAGAGATGATTAGCCAGGCTACCTCAATATAAAGCTCCTAGATCAGGAGAAACAAGCACCGCACCGGTATATGACGGCAGCACTATAAAGCCGTTCTGAAGAGAATAGCACAGGACATGGTAAAATGAATATTATTAATGCCATTATCAGACTGCAGACTCACAATGAGGAGAAATGAGATGGCATGATTTCTAATAGCCAGAGGCCAAATTGAAAAGGGAGTTATAAATATAAATAAAGAGATACCCCTAGGAATTGTGACTAATCCCTGGCCTCCCAACAAGACAATATATATAAATGGTTAGCCGGTGAGATAAATTAAAACCACACACAATAGTGCTAGGTTTAGGATAATTTTAGGAAATTTGTCACGGATTTTGGACACTTAAAAAAATCTTTAAAATATTGAATAAAGGTTATTTTTTATATTTTACTCCCATTGGATTTGACTGTGAAATACTGCAGAATTATCTTGGAGCATATTTATACTATATAAAACAGTGAGGCATCAATATTTGTTTAGTAGTTTCCATATTACTATGGATAGGCTTCTCAGTGTCTCCGGGATGACAGGCTGGATGGCAGCGTTCTGCTACGATCCAGCCTGCCATCTCAATGTAGCAGAGCTGGAGCCATCGTGGGAACCATGGAAAGGTAAAGATGAGGTTCGTTAATTATTTTACAGCTATTGCGGGAGACATTGGCTTCAGCTGGAATGGGCGTGACGGTAAGTAGAGTTTAATTTAGGATATTAAAGTATTGTGTTTATTTCAATTAAAAGATTTTATTCTGGGTGTTGGTGTTTTATTCACTTTCACTATGGGGTTAGTAATGGGCACGTCTTATAGACACCTCCTCATTACTAACCTGGGCTTGATGTCAGCTGGCATTATAAGCTGACATCAACCCCAGCCCTATTACCCCACTGCCACCGCTACAGGGCAGTGGGAAGAGCGAGGCTAAGTGCCAGAATTGGCGTATCCTATGGATGCGTCATTTCTGGGGCGGCTGAGGGATGGTGTTTCTAGCCTGGGAGGGGGCCAATATTCATGGCACCCTTCCTGGGCTATTAATATCAGCCCCCAGCTGTCTGCCTAGCCTTTGCTAGCTATTAAAATAGGGGGACCCCACGTCATTTTTTTTTGGGTCTCCCATTTTAAGATGGCGGATACACAGGTGCAAAATACTGATGAAACAATCACTCACAACCCACCATTTCATGGAGGGGGTGACTGCCTAGTATTAGAATTGCACAAAGATAGGCTTGTATAGGGTGCTGTTCACACTAGGGTAGTGCACAGTATCCGGCTTACAGCCTATTAGTTACGCCCATACTATTCGACTAGGCGGGCTTCCCGGTACTAGGGGGTGCACTTGGATAGTACCGGGCAGCCCGCCTAGTCGAATAGTATGGGCGTAACTAATAGGCTGTAAGCCAGATACTGTGCACTACCCTAGTGTGAACAGCACCCTATAAAAGCCTATCTTTGTGCAATTCTAATACTAGGCAGTCACCCCCTCCATGAAATGGTAGGTTGTGAGTGATTGTTTCATCAGTATTTTGCACCTGTGTATTTGTGGCGCCCCTGAGGGTTCGACCGCCACAGGGATGCTGCACCTCTTTAATGGGGTGTAGTGTTCCTCCTTTGAGGTAAGAACAGTGCGATGGTCAGGACCCCAGCTTCACATCCAAAACCACACTTCTCCCACCAGAGGGGCCTATTTGGCACTAGGTGCTGCCCCTACTGGAAGTTGGGAGACTGAGGAACCAAGAGATAGGGGAACCACTTAGTGGGTGAGGGTGGAGGATTCACATTTTAGTGACACTTTAAATTTCATATTTAATACACAGCCATTTTTGGTTCTGGGTTCTTTGATCGTGATCTCCCTCCCTGTGTGGACCTGCAGAGGATGGAGACACGGCCCTCGTATCTTGGCCTTGGGTCGAGGGGCAGGTTGCAGATAATGTATGCCTCAGCCCGGTCAAGGACCATGACCAAGAAGGGCTGGAGCTTAGGAGTGTAGTTCCACCGCAAATGGATCCCGGGGGGATGCAGACGGAGCGGTATACGCCACCTGTCCTCGCCAACCTGATCTATTCAGAGGGATTCCGGCTGCAAGAGGGGTACCGGCATCCGACACCTGACCTTGCTACTCTATGTCCTGGTCAGGGAAGCCCGGTAGGCCCTGAGGATCCCACCGGGTAACGGAAGGAGCGGAGCTGCCACCCGTACCCTTTTTCTGAGTGAAGTTCAGAGAGAGATCCAGCCTATCTACACACAGACAGGAAAGGACTCTGTCTGAAGTCTAAGAACACTCTGGTGCGGGGTTCTGATTGAACACTGGACTTACTCGGAGGTTGTCGGACCCCCCCGTCTCTGGTGACCGCAGAACTCCGCGAGGAGCAGGGAGAAGCCTTTCAACTGCAATCTCCACAGTGAGTAAAAACCCTGGAAGTTAACCCCTATGGCCTCCGGACTCTTTATTCTGCATTACACCGCACTACGCAGCACCAGGCCTCCTATACTACAACCCATCCTGTCTCTCTGCCCTGAGGCCCTGCTCCGCTTGTGTGGAGTAGTACCAACGACGGCTGCCATAACATCCTGCCTCAGCGGACTGCAGCAGCGCTGGTGGCCTTCACCAGGCGCCACAGGTGGCGTAGTCAAGATCAGCCACTCAACCCGGATAAGCCCGTACCATCCTTTTTAATGTGACGGCCCTGAGGACTGGGCACGGAGCGGGTCCGGGCCATGGCTGCACCCCATCGACAACATAGGACCCGGCTCCGAGTCCCCTAACCTCCAGGGTAGGGCTTCCAGCGTCACACATATCCGCCATCTTTATGTGGGTCTGCTGCATCCTGGTAGTGCATTTGGCTTTGAAGATCTGGCCAGGAAAACACTGCTGCCCTTTCCTCACCCCCAGCATAGTGAGCGGGGGTGAGGAGCAAGGGGGAATGGGTGTGTGGAAATAATATAAGGAACAGGGAGGGATGTGTCAGGAGACAGAGTAGGGGGGAGAAAAGTTTGTGCGGGCACATAATAGAGACTGGGTAATGTGGGGAAAGGGGTAACATGAAGAGACAGTGTGAGGGCATACCAAAGAGGAGACAGTACATGTACTGATGGTGGTTCTGGTGATGTTGTACTGTACTGATGAGGGTTGTGATGCTGTATTTCTGCATACTGCTGGTAGTTCTATTGATGTCTTTTTGTGCAGTTATTGGTTCTGATCCTGTACACATGGAACAGTCCATAACTTGTAAGATTACATGATACATGGCCATGTTAATAAAGTGTTGTGCTGTCTGAGAAGAGTTACTGTTTTTATTTGTTCTAGGGAAATTAAAGGGTTTGTTCAAGTTTGTGATGAAAGTCTGCAATCACTGACAGCACACCTCTGAATTCTCATCGTGCGCATGTGCACTGCATGCGGTCAGGATTCTCTGATGCTAGTGGTGAGAGCAGGAAGTCTTGAAACCACAATTATGCAAATTGCATACACATGATCACATGCCGACTAGACATGCGTGGCCTCATTCTATACAAATTACTTGAGTGAGGCTGGTCACGTTTAGTTGGAATGTGGCCAGAAGTATGAAAATCTCATACTTGCATGCACATGACCTTTCAGGATTCTCCTGTACTGGAGGAAAGGTGAAAGTGTGCAGTGCATGCGCTGCAAGTATTCAGAAGTCTGCAGTCACCTAGAGTTCTTCCGACTTTAATCACAAACCTGGACAACCCTTTTAATTATACAATTAAGTACTGTAGCATGCCCAATCCTAACAGCGTGTAATATACTCAATGTCAGGATTCAGCTCTGCTAGCTGGGTCCAGCAGACACCACATGACCACTCGTATGTGATTTTCATACTTACGCTTATGTGACAACTAGCCTTTAATCCTGCTTCTCTTCATGAAATAGGGGCTGTAGTTTTTGACTGAAATTGAGAGAATTAGGAAGAGTAGCTAGTCACGTGACTGTCAAAAAGCAAATCGTACATGAGCGTTCACATGACTACTATTCAAACTGCATGAGCGGTGTGTGTGGGGGGCGCCAAACTGAATTCCTGCTCCGGGTGCCGGAAAACAGATCTGCCTCTGTGCTAAGCTTGCAGATATGGTCAGAAGGTTCTGTAAGACATTGCACTATAGATCAGATATTCTTCCAGAAACAAACCGCCTGGAAGCCTCCTTGTCAGATTTATGCTTAAGAACTAATTATATTTTACTTTAAATATTTCTAATAAAGAAAATAATCAATACAGTAATTATAATCCATAATTTTCCAATATGTTATATTACTTGTGATACGTCTGATATAGTCTAGCTTTATTAAATCATGTTTTGTTTCTGTAAAGGAAATCGAGGCTGAGCCTGCAGATATTGTTAGAAAGTTCTGTACCATGTTATTCTATAGATAAAATGTACTCACAGAAACCAGGCGTCTGGAGGTCTCCTGCAACAGACTTATCCTTGAGAACTAAGAATTGTAATGTTTAATCTGAACATGCATGGAAACTTTGTTACTGTGAGCCAGAACTTTGGTTTAGATACTGCACTCTTCTGTAACAGAGTAGGTCCCTCTCTCATTCATAGGGGTCCTGTATACACAATTTATGTCTCATCTCCATCTCTGAACTGTAACTATTATTCAAAATACATTTTTCTCTCATTCTAATCACCTGTGAATATGGATGTTTTGCTTGGAATACAGATTTCCATGTCATTTCATGATATTGTCTGGGCGTGCGTGGAAACTCCATGCAGGAGAGAAATTTACATTTATATACTTCACCCTTTTGCAAGAAGGCCGACCCACTCCTCATTCCTAGAGGTTTCTGTAGAAGTGTTTTTTTTATCTCTTAGCCTTATCTATACCTTTCTTAATAGTAAGTTTATTCTAAATTAACCTCCATTTTATTCAATTACCTATGAAGACCTGGTTTGTCCAGAAGTCTGCACCGACTTCTGCTATCAAGCTCATCCAGTGGCCGGTATCATTATGGTACGGCATCCAGTGGCCGGTATCATTATGGTACGGCATCCAGTGGCCGGTATCATTATGGTACGGCATCCAGTGGCCGGTATCATTATGGTACGGCATCCAGTGGCCGGTATCATTATGGTACGGCATCCAGTGGCCGGTATCATTATGGTATGGCATCCAGTGGCCAGTATCATTATGGTATGGCATCCAGTGGCCAGTATCATTATGGTATGGCATCCAGTGGCCAGTATCATTATGGTATGGCATCCAGTGGCCAGTATCGTTATTATACACACTATAAGCCTCCCAATTGGCATCAAGATAACAGAACAGTAGTGTTGCGCAGACGTGCTTGGATAAGTTGTCATCTGAGCATGCTCAGATGACAACAAATTATCTTTTGCTTGCTCGAAAAATATGTTCACGTCGCCGCGGCTACACACAAACTGGCAAGCCCTGCATGTATTGCGGCGGTCTAACAGCCGTGGTGACGCAAACATTTTTCAAGCACGCCGAAGATACTCTTAGCACCCGAGAATACTCGGATAACGCCTTATCGGAGCACGTTAGCTTATCACTACAGAACAGATCTGAACAGTGCCGAGAATAATAAATGCCTGTAGCCAATTTCCAAAAGTGCCTCCTACATTGCTCACCCTCCACCTCCCTATGCTTTTTCCCTGCTCCCACATTTCAGTGACAAAACACTCAAGTGGCAGTAAAGTAGATATAGCTGCAGTTTTCCTTTTCCAAATATTTTTAACTTCCATTTTTTAAATGAGGCCCTAATGGTCCTTGAAAGCATACACACACACACGCTCCCAAGTCAGACTTTGTTGCAGACGGACAAGCCTATTTTTGGTAACAGTCTCTGCTGCCACTGGCCAAGTCCCAACACATCCTTCTGCATCATCAACCCTAACAGACCATGCTGCTACAGGCCCCTCACACTGTGGTCCCAACTGCAACACCCGGTGGCCTAAAAGATGTACCCAGGTCACCATACGTGAGGTGTGAAAGCGTGTAACTGGCATGTCTCACCGGAGGTCATCACCACAACCCACTAATGGTCCATCCTAACTGACTCTGGGCATTCTGAGGACATGATGCAAAGTATCTTCTGGATTAACGACCTCTGATGAAGCCTGCAATAATGAAAAATAATAATAATAAAAAAGTAAACGCTGCATTGCACCAAATGACCAGCAGGTGGCAATGAAGTCACAACATTAACTAGCCCCCTATTGTAGAAAACCTAAACACCATCAGGAGGTGCTGAGGCTTCATGAGAACGCGCCACCCCCAAACTTAAAAGGCTTTTCCACTATTCAGACAACTTCTCAATCACTGTTTCCCCTGAGTAAAATAATAACTATTCTACTCTGTGCCATTCCAGCAGTGTCAGCACTGGCTCTCCCGGGGTCCGCGATCCCTGCGGCCAATCAGAGGTGTCTTCACTCTCTCGTACTTTGGAGGAATTGACCGCTGCAGCTGCTCTCCCACTTCCTCCAGATGTCAATGATGTCTGTAGGAGAGGAAAGTGAAGCCAGCGCTGAATGTCACGCCAAAGATGGCTGCCCTCCTATTATATAAATCTCACTAGAACTCCAGCACCAGCCTATCACATTCCTAGTTCCACATCCAACCTCCATATCAAACCCTGTAATAAACCCTTCATTACCTGGTCTTGTCAGGACCTCCATAAACCCAGCCTTTTTGAGGCCTAGTTCTGTACGGCCATTAATAATGCACTGGTGTAAATAACGTGTGTGAGGTAAATTGTGTGGAAAACCGGATTGTAATCAAGCAATGATTTCTTCAATTGGACTGCAATGTCCTGAACCATACGACTTGTACCAGTCATGTGACTTATGCTGCCCCAGGACTACAGCCATATTGGCCAAAGCTGTGATATCGCAGAGGCACATACCAGCATGTGGAAGCATGGCGACATAGCGATGACATCACAATGGCAGGTGCCGGAATGTGGAATCTATGACATAGCGATGACATCACAATGGCAGGTGCCAGAATGTGGAATCTATGACAGCGATGACATCACAATGGCAGGTGCCGGAATGTGGAATCTATGACATAGCGATGACATCACAATGGCAGGCGCCGGAATGTGGAATCTATGACAACGATGACATCACAATGGCAGGCGCCTATATACACAGGAGCGCAGGTGAGAGGAGACACACGGGAGCTCACAAACCACAAGGAAGGCAAGAAGAATCGATTGGAGAACAGGGACAGGAGAAGCCAAGAAGAACAGAATAACCCGCTTCTTAGCCTTCACTGAGCCATGACGAGACTGAGCGGATGGAAGCGGAGGAGGAGACCCAGGACCCCGTCACATCCACCTGACTGATGAGAAAGGTGAGAAATTATGTAGATTATGTAGCAGCATTACAACTATTCTCGTTACCCATAGCAACCAGTCAGAGCTCAGCTTTTATTAAAGGGGTATTCCCATCTCCAAAATCCTCTCCCAATATGTAGTAGGTGTAATAATAATAATATTAGATATCCATGCTTACAACCACCAGTTATCTAGTTGCTAGTGGTCGTAACCATGGATACCTAAGGTCCTGCAATGCCTGCACATGAGGAAAGAGACACAGCGAAGCAGAAAAACTATTCTACATTTCTAATTGGAGGTTTTTGCTAATATTATTATTACACCTACTACATATTGGGATAGGATCTTGGAGATGGGAATACCCTTTTAATCTCTGATTGCTATGGGTAACTAGGAGAGTTTGTTGCTCAGCTTTGATGAGGGATGACAGATTTTACTAGACTAAGTGGATATCATTGGTGCAACCAGAGCAGCTGCACAGGGGGCTAATAGGTTAGGGGGTCACTCACCTTCATTTTGTTAATTCTGTGTATTGCTGTAGCAGTGCTGTGCGCGTATATTGATGCTGTGGGGCAGGGGCGTACATAGAAATCATCGGGGCCCATAGCAGAAGTTTGAGTTGAGGCCTCCCCCTTCAAAAGAAATGTAAAAAAAAATTATATTTGTCAGTGTCACAGAAGAGCAGATCTCACAACTTTCCAGCCTTTACATAGTAATTTTCCCCCTGCTGAAGTCCTAGATTCCCCTCTCATTCCCACCATAACGTATGATGGCAACAAAAGTGCCCCCCAAAAACAGTATGATACCCCCCATGGTGAATTCCTCTACCTTAGCCTCCACATGTACAGTAGGGTCATCAAACTCCCCCCCCCCCCCCCCCCCTCAACTCCCAAGGCAAAGTAAGGTGACCACAACACAGTAATCCCCCAACTGTGACCCCCACACAGCCCTCCATGCAGTGTAATGGGCCTACATACAGTATAATGGCCCCACACTGTATAATAGTCTGCACTAGCCCTCCAAACAGTATGATGGACACCACATAGGTCAGAGTAATATTCAGCTCACCCTTGAAGGACTCCCAGCGGGTTCCATATAACGAAGCACAGGATCCAGTCTCTGCCAGATGTAGAAGCAAGGTGCATCCAAATCCAGTACAAAAAAAGTCTTTATAAGAATGATTGAAACAATGGCATTGTTGTGACACACCATTTAGGTGTAGTTGGGGGTTTGGAAGGTGCAGAAAATATGAGTCTAAGAACATGCAGAGTGTTCGAAACGCGTTCGGTGTTGCACATTTTCTGCACCTTCCAAACCCCCAACTACAGCTAAATGGTGTCACAACAATCCATTTGTTTTTTTACTGGAGCTGTATATTCACTTCAATCCAAGCATGATGGACCCCACACAAACCTTAACACTGTATAATTGCTTGCATACTGTATAATGGCCCCACACAACCCTTCAAATATTATAATGGCCCCCCATAGTATAACACGCCACCATAATCCTCCATACAATAAAATACTCACTATAGTGCTCCACAGAGCATAATTCACTTCCCCATGGTCCTCCACACAGTAATATGCACCCGCCCATAGGGTAAAACTCAACCCCCCCGCCCATAAGGTAAAACTCAACCCCCCCCTCCATAGGGTGAAATACAACCCCCCCATAGGGTGAAACGCAAACCCCCGCCCATAGGGTAAAACACAACCCCACCCCCCATAGGGTAAAACGCAGCCCACAGTTTTCCAGTATTATGGGCACCACGTACTCACTGATTTTTTTTAAGAAAAATACAATACTCACCGCTCCTTTTTCCCCCACTGCTTCAGTCTCTGCAGCGCATATACTCACCTCAGCAGCTACACTATCTGACACAGCATGGAGTGCGATGAAGTGTCATCATCGTGCCCGCTGTGTCAGATGCAGGAGGGAGGGAGCATTAAATGCTGCCGTTCAGTCAATACCATGGCTAATCACTAACAGGGGCATTTAAGTGTCCTGGTAGCTACTTCACTCATGTACCTCTTCCCATCGCCCCATAGAAGTGATTGCCGAAGATTTACCATGGCAGTCAGGGGCCTTAAAGAAGGATTCAATCACTGCCATCTTAGTACTCCTATAAAGCTCGGCTTCACAAGAGAATGTCAATTAAACTACATGCATATACTGCAATAATACAAAATTACAAAATATAGTATAAGGGGTTAAATGATCACATAAGTCCACTAAGTTAACTTAAAAATAAAGTAAAAATTGAAAAAGTTTTGAAAAATATGAACGTTTAAATTATACTTCAACCGTTATGTTAAAATACCCCCCAAAACATAAAATGAAATGCTCTTCTCCACAAAAAAACACAATCAAAAGCAATGACATTTAATGCAACCCAAAAAGGTATCAAAAACGGATCAATTCACTTGTATTGAGAGAGGCTGAACACATCCAGTCGGCACATGATAGCGTGTATGCAAATTGCAATCTTGCGGCGCCAGTACTAGAGAAATTCTGTCCGCTCGCACACTGTGCACTTTAAGGAGCCACAAGTCTGACTGCAGATGGCGCCCCAAACCTAGGCAAACCTTTTAATATACCCCAAAATTGTATCAATAAAAGCTACGCAAAATCACGCCCTCACAAAGGTCCATCAACAGAAAAAAAAATGTAAAAGGTCTCAGAATATGGTGACCCAAACCAATTTCTTTAGTGTTGTTACATAGTTGTTTAACCACCATGGGAGATAAAACACCTTGAGTTTGGTATTGTGGTTATCTCAATGACCTGGAGAATTATATTATATTCTAAAAACAAATCCTTAAAAGACAATAGTGGAATTGCTTTTATCTCATTATTTCATCCTAACACAGATTTTGTTTCTCTCCACATTTCAGACATATGATAAATATATAGTTGTATAGTTTGTTTTTATCTTAGTGGTGAAAACAAATTATTTTGTTTCATTTTGCAACAAAGAAAATAACTCGTTTCCCACTATTTTCTGTGGCCAAATATTTTCCTATTGGTAAAGCAAAATGAGGATTTAGTTTGTGTGAGTGAAGCTCATGTTTTTATTGACAAGAGATTGGAGAACATAGAAGATTTTGATTGTTTTTTAAAATCATTATTTGGGTATGTTATATGGTTATTAAAGGGGTAAATACTAGTTATGGTGCTAATATTATGGGTTCAATAATTTAACATTTTTATATGGCGAATTGATTAAATGATACTTCCGCGTCTTAAATTTTTATACCTTTGAAATCGGATCGGGGGGCCCGTCTGCCCACCGGGACAGGCGATCGGGGGGCCCGTCTGCCCACCG